>NC_041380.1:235297344-235304555 GCF_002162155.2 Triticum dicoccoides | reverse complement strand
ATTGGGCCTACATGGGCCCTAAGGGAGAAGAGGAGGGCCGGCCAGGGCAGGCCGTGCCCCCCCTAGTCCGAATAGGACAAGGAAGGGGGGGGGCGGCGCCCCCCTTTCCTCTTTCTCCCTTCCCCCTTCCTTTTCCAACAAGGCAAGAGGGGGGAGTCCTACTCCCGGTGGGAGTAGGTCTCCTCCAGGCGCACCCCTTGGGCCGGCCGCACCTCCCCCTCTCCCTCCTTTATATACGGGGGCAAGGGGGCACCCCATGACACACAAGTTGTTCTTCGTGATCGTTCCTTAGCCGTGTGTGGTGCCCCCTTCCACCATATTCCACCTCGGTCATATCATAGCGGTGCTTAGGCGAAGCCCTGCGTCGGTAGAACATCATCACCATCATCACGCTGTCATGCTGACGAAACTCTCCGTCAACACTTTGCTAGATCGGAGCTCGAGGGACGTCACCGAGTTGAACGTGTGCAGAACTTGGAGGTGCCGTACGTTCGGTACTTGGATCGGTCGGATCAAGAAGACGTACGACTACTTCCTCTACATTGTGTCAACACTTCCGTTGCCGGTCTATGAGGGTACGTAGACAACACTCTCCCCTCTCGTTTCTATGCATCATCATGATCTTGCGTGTGTGTAGGATTTTTTTGAAATTACTACGTTCCCCAACATGGGGTCCTGAACTGTGCGTCTAAGGTCGATGGTAACAGGAGACATGGGACATGATGTTTACCCAGGTTCGAGCCCTCTTGATGGAGGTAATACCCTACGTCCTGCTTTATTGATCTTGATGAGTATGAGGATTACAAGAGTTGATCTACCATGAGATCGATGTGGCCAAACCCTAGAAGTCTAGCCTGTATGATTGTGATTGTTCTCTACAGACCAAAACCCTTCGGTTTATATAGACACCGGAGGGGACTAGGGTTACACAAAGTCGGTTACAGAGAAAGGAAACAATACATCCGGACGCCTAGCTTGCCTTCCACGCAAAGGAGAGCCCCATCCGGACACGGGAGGAAGTCTTCTACCTTGTATCTTCATGGCCCAATAGTTCAGCCCATGTCCACAGGACGGTCTCCCGAGGACCCCTTAATCCAGGACTCCCTCAATCACCGCCGCTGGCAACATGTTCGGAACCGCGGGTGGCAGCCGTTCGCCCGCGCGTGCGGCCTGCAGGGGAGGTGTACCCTCCACTTCAGGCACGACAGTGCGGCGACCCTCTACGCCAGGGTCTTCGAGGAGAATGGCAGACGCCTGGGGTGCTGCCTGGAGGGCGACAGCGACGACAATGACATCCACCCCTCCTCTGATGATGGCCAGAGGGGCGGCAACATCTGCGGTTGTGAGCTTGCTCTCAGCAACGGCCGCAATGCCTCCAGCAGTGGCTGCTCCTCCTTTGGGGAGAGCACGAGTGACGGCGACTACGACGAGCCGCCAAGCTGCCGAGTTCGGACCGGGAAGGGCGACGAGCTGCCTCGCTGGCGTGCCTCGATGAAGCAGGAGGAAGACTCCGACTGAGCTCCTGCATTGCTGGAGCCAGGTCTCAGGAGCCGCTGTGGTCACACGGCTACTTTTGCTTCTTTCTTTCTCCTGCATCAGAAAAATAGAATGCCCTGTCGGGGCGTGTAATGAACCATGGTGCTTGCACCACTATATTATTGTTTTTTATTGCTTCCTGGTATCCGTGTTGCTGCTGATTGTGATTGCGATGACTTGGAATGTGCTTGTGGTAGACTCCCATGCCGCGAGAGCATGCCTCACTAGGGCTTGTACTTCCTGCACGCCCCTCATTCCTGGGAAGTACTCCTAGGTTTTCCTTCTTGAAGATTCAAATGTCCTCATGGCCCGGGAGGCACCCTGTGGCTGCAGGGTTAGGGGACCTCCGGAGGTGCCATGCCTCGCGCGAGCCCCTGAGCATGGGCCGGCCGTCGCTGGTACGCCGTGCCGTGATGCCCAGAGGCACGAACTCAAGAGAGTGTGTATGCCCATAAGCTCGTTTGAGAGCGTCGCGCGAGGATTAAGACGCCAAAGGCTAGGACACCAAGGCTTTGGTGAGGTGTGTTTGCGGGCGGCCCCAACGCACACATCGTGCCCAGCCCCCATGCACGTGATGATACGTCCATTTTGCATCATGTTTTCGTACTGTTATTTATATTGTTTTATGCATAATAAAGCCTTTTGGAGTAATTCTAATGCCTTTTCTCTCACAATATGCAAGGTTCACACAAAGAGGGAGAATACCGGCAGCTGGAATTCTGGAGCTGAAAAAGCTACATCAGGCCACCTATTCGACACAACTCCAAATGAGTTGAAACTTCACAGAGATTTTTTATGGAATATATAAGAAATATTGGAGCATATAAGTACCATAGGGGCCCACCAGGTGGGCACAACCCACCTGGGCGCGCCAGGGAGCCCAGGCGGGCCCTGGTGGGTTGATCCCTCCTTGGCCCACCTCTGGTGCCCCTCTTCTGGTATATAAGTCATTTTGACCTAGAAAAACTAAGGAGGGGAGGACTTTCGGGACTAAGCGCCACTGTCTCGAGGCGGAACTTGGGCAAGAGCCCTCCGGCGGAGCGATTCTGCCGGGGGAACTTCCCTCCTGGAGGGGGAAATCATCATCATCATCATCACCAACAACTCTCCCATCTTCGGGAGGGCAATCTCCATCAACATCTTCAACAACACCATCACCTTTCAAACCCTAATTCATCTCTTGTGTTCAATTTTTGTACTGGTACCATAGGTTGGTGCTTGTGGGTGACTAGTAGTGTTGATTACATCTTGTAGTTGATTACTGTATGGTTTATTTGGTAGAAGATTATATGTTCAGATCCATTATGCTATTTAATACCCCTGTGATCTTGAGCATGATTATCATTTGTGAGTAGTTACTTTTGTTCTTGAGGCCACGAGAGAAATCTTGTTGCAATTAATCATGTGAACGTGATATGTGTTAGATATTTTGATGGTATGTATGTTGTGATTCCCATAGTGGTGTCATGTGAACATCGACTACATTAAACTTCACCATATTTGGTCCTAAGGGAATGCATTGGGGAGTAGTTATTAGATGATAGGTTGCCAGAGTGACAGAAGCTTAAACCCTAGTTTATGCGCTATTGCATAAGGGGCTGATTTGGATCCAAAAGTTTAATGCTATGGTTAGAATTTATTCTTAATACTTTTCTCGTAGTTGTGGATGCTTGCGAGGGGGTTAATCATAATTAGGAGGTTTGTTTAGGTAAGAATAGCACCTAAGCACCGGTCCACCCACATATCAAATTATCAAAGTAGCGAACACAGATCAAGCCAATATGTTGAAAGTGACTAGATGAAATTCCCGTGTACCCTCAAGAACGCTTTGCTTATTATAAGAGACCGTTTTGTCCTGGCCTTTGCCTCAAAAGGATTAGGCTACCTTGCTGCACTTTTATTACCATTACCATTACTTGCTCGTTACAGATTATCTTGCTATCAAACTACTCATTACTTATAATTTCAGTGCTTGCAGAGAATACCTTGCTGAAAACCACTTGTCATTTCCTTCTGCTCCTCGTTGGGTTCGACACTCTTACTTATCGAAATGACTATGATTGATCCCATATACTTGTGGGTCATCAAGGCTATTTTTTGGCGCCGTTGCCGGGGAGTGAAGCGCTCTTGGTAAGTGGAAATCGGTAATGAAAAATTATTACTATGTGCTGAAATTTATTGTCACTTGTTACGATGGAGAACAATCCTTTGAGGGGTTTGTTCGGGGTATCTTCAACTCGACCGGAACCACAATTAGTTACCCCACAACCTACTGCACCTACTGAAAATATTGGTCATGAAATTCCTTCGGGTATGATAGAATAACTGCTAGCTAATCCTTATGCAGGAGACGGAGCCTGTGGCGGGATATCCACTGCCACCTATGGGACCAAGAGGCCCCTTGCTGGTTCGGCAGGGGGACGTCGCGTTGCACAAAGAGAAGACCAGCGCACGGCAGCACGACAGAGAACGCACAAACAATCTACCCAGGTTCGTGCCGCCGTGAGGTGTAAAACCCGACTCCTGCTTTGGTGGGTTGATGGTGGAATGGAGGGGGTGAAGCGCAGTACACTTGCCCAGCAGGGGTCGCCTAAGGGCAGCAGTGACTACGCGCGTATGGGGTGTGGGTTCATCAACTTTCCAACCCTTTCTACACTTGACATGGGCCTCCTTTTATAGATTAAGGGGTCACCACAATTGCAAACTAGTCATTATGCATTGATATGATAGCAAACAGTGCTATCATACCTAACTCTGCGGGCTGACAAGGCACATTAAATGCACTGCTTAGTATCACATCACTAGTTGCGCGACAAGGCTTGCTAGGCTATCTTGCGAGCTCCGCGCATGTTCTCTCGACACGTCGCAGTACGGGTGTCACCTGCGTGTTTCTTCTATAGGAAATGGCTGCCATGTGGCGAATGGGTGCCACTTAATCATCTTGCGGCTTGACACCGCATTGACGGACGACGTGGGTCATGCTGGAGTGGTTGGTGAGGTGGTTTTGCGTCTGCGAGCCCCGCCGGGACCCTGCCGGGGTGTCTCAATCGTTTTCTTCTCGGGGTGGCCTTGCCCCTTGCCAGGCTTGCCTGTCCGGCGAGGGAGTCCCTTCTCTTAGCGACATCTTGCTTCTCTATCTTGGCCTTAGTCTCTCTGAGCTGCATGTTGGTTCTTTGAATCTCTTGACTTCTCTTACTCTGGTCTGGTCTTGGCTTGTCCATGCACTACTCAGGAGAAAATGCATACCCCTGTATATTTTCCCCGACATAAGACCCCGAGCCTGATCCATAAGTGTCGCGTGGCATGTTGGGTTAGGCCCGAAACAGTGCACAGACACGTGCCAGGAGAGAGTTGTGCGTGCCATTTTGCCATGGCGACCAGTCAATCCAACGTCCACTTTGCGCATTTATTGCGCGTCGTGGGGTTGTGCACTGTTGCAGTTATGGTAAAATGGTAACTTTCTGAATCATCGCGCCTCTGCCCCACTTTTCCCCCTTAAGAGTAGGAAAAACATAGCGACATGATTCACCTATTTCTCGCCCCGCTCCTCCATCTTCTTCCTCCACAAGCCAAACGATAGATCCTTACCTCGCTGCTCCTCCCACTGCCGCCCTCTCGATCGAATCCCTCCCCCTCTGCATCGTCGCAAGAATGGGGAAGAAACCCGCGGAGAAGAAGAAGTTGTCGGCCGCGGCGAAGGAGGCCGCTGACGAGGGGAGCAAGAGGTCGGCGGAGCTGAACAAGAAGCAGAGCGAGGATGTCGTCTTCGTCCCATCCTCCTTGAGCGGCCCCATTCTTCAGGCGAAGTACGGGTATCTATGGGGGCGGCCCATCGAGAAAGGGCACGGGGCACCCGTAGTTTATGAAGCAGGTGAGGTGGACCCCCTGACTCTTATCAATCCTTTGTTGATTACTTCATCTGCGGTCTGTGTCCTCCCTTTTCTGAGTTCTTTGAGGCAATCATGAACATCTATGGATTCCAGCTCCTCAATTTCACGCCAAATGCAATGGCGACCATGGCCATCTTCAGACACTTGTGTGAGAATTTCGTTGGAGTGAAGCCCAATGTGGATCTATTCCGGCATTACTTCGTCCCGCGGGTGGAGAGCAGAGTCAACCGCTCCAGAATCATCAGTTGGATGCCGCGCTCCCCAAGGAAAACATGGGATTACCTCCCTGGGTACCAGCGCGAGAGATGGGACGTATGGAGAGGGGACTAGTGTTGGATCTAGGACAAGGAAGCCCCCGAGTTTTGTGAAGCGCGGCAGGAGTGCGTCGAGCACGGCAAGGATTGGAGCGCCAAGGGCCTTACCGAGGATAGGTTGTGCTCGGCAATCAACATGATCACCCGCCTGGCGGCTGCCGGGTTAACCATTGAGCATGTGGGGGCAGATTTTCTCCTCCGCCGCATCTCACCACTGCAGGAAAGGGACAGACCTGTGTGGTTGTATGGAGACGCAGAAAACAGGATGAGGTTGCTGTCGGGGCTGGCCAACAACTTGTCAGTTTATGGCCATGGCTGGTTGTGCGACCAACTGTTTGGCCGCTTTGAGTTGTTCAAGCTTCCGACAACCATCATCCCCCTGAATATCAAGTCTGCCTGGGACCAGATACTGAAGTGGATGCCGCATTGCAACACTGAAGGGGTATCAGGCTCTTGGAAGCTCCCCACTCTCGATGAAGTGCTCCCAGTGGTCGAGCGCCCTGGTGGAGAGGGCCACCAAGACTAAGGGTGTGATGTACAAGCGCACCTCTACTACGGAGGTGGCGTATATTCTGAGGAGGGTTGAGGAGGACAAGGCTGCCCGCCTCACGGAGATGGAGAAGGCCGCGAAGGCTGGAAAGGGCAAAGGGAAAGCTGGGAGCAGAAGCTCGCCCCAGGGCGATAGTGAAGCGCAAGCCGCGGAGGGATCTGCCAGCGAAGAGGTTGCCGAGGTAGACTTTGCCGGGCTGGATGCCCTAGCCACGGTAGCAACGGAGCTCCAGGAGCTCCATGAGGAGGAGAGGGAGAAGGACGTGACAACGACCCCCAAAGATGAGTGGCTTGCGACTCGACCGCAAGCCCCTGCGCCAGACACTGACCAGCACACCCGCAGGCACGCCGCGGCCCGAGGAGCGGCAACCTCCAACCCAGCACCAGCCACCAAGAGGGTGAAGAAGACCTCCACCAAGCCTACCAAGGCCAAGGTGGCGTGTCACCAAACCCCTCACCTTGCTTAGGCCAATGCTTCTTCCGCCAATCGGCTCACGACCACAGAGGCAGAGTCCAGCCCCCGCTCCGGCTCGAGCTCCTGATGTCACGACAGGCACCGAAGCTTCTGGGGAGTTCGGCCCCCCACCTCAAAAGAGAAGACGAAAGTCCCCACCTCCCATGGAGTTCAACTTGAACTCCATGCTCCTCGCGGGAGGGTAAGGAGGATATTTCCTTTCATGGATAAGTTGTGCATGTCCAATTACTTTTGCTGACTGACCTCTTATCTTTGTTTTTCATTGCCGATTAGGGAGGTGGAGGAGGACACGGAGACCCTCGTCCATGGTTCCCGGAAGAGGCTCCGGCGCCTAGGCTCGTTGGAGGGCATGGAGAGCTCTGCCTTGGTGGGGACGGGTGCAGAAGACCCCATGCCGAGCACCCAGTACAGCCCTCAGCCTGGGAGCAGAGACTTGTCCCTGCTGGC
>NC_041380.1:235243370-235297118 GCF_002162155.2 Triticum dicoccoides | reverse complement strand
CCCCGCAAGCGGAGAAGGAGGCGAGACGACGCAGGGCGAGCCCCTCCTCGAAGGGCATGTTTCCCCCGCCGCTCAAACTGAAGGAACAGCCGTGGAATCTTCCGCGGCTGAGACTGCGCGGAAGGCTACCGAGTCTACCCCGGCAGAGGATGATGACCCACAACTATAGGGGATCTATCGTAGTCCTTTTGGAGACAAGAATTGGATACAAGAGATGAACTAGGGTTTTGAGATGAGATGGTGCTGATGAAGATGTTGATGGAGATTGCCCTCTCCCGATGAGAGGAGCATTGGTGATGACGATGGCGATGATTTCCCCCTCCGGGAGGGAAGTTTCCCCGGTAGAACAACTCTGTCGGAGCTCTAGATTGGATCCGCCAAGGTTCCGCCTCATGGCGGCGGAGTTTCGTCCTGAAAGGTTGCTTCTTAATTTTTTTCTCGACGAAAGACTTCATATAGGAGAAGATGGTCATCGGAGAGCCACCAGGAGGCCCACGAGGTAGGGGGGCGCACCCTGGGGGGGGGGCCCACCCTCGTGAGCAGGGTGTGGGCCCCCTGGTCTTCATCTTTGGCGAGGATTTTTCATTATTTATTATAAGGTATTCCGTGGAGTTTGAAGACTTTTGGAGTTGTGCAGAATAGGTCTCTAATATTTGCTCCTTTTCCAGCCCAGAATTCCAGCTGCCGGCATTCTCCCTCCTTATGTAAACCTTGTAAAATAAGAGAGAATAGCCATAAGTATTGTGACATAATGTGAAATAACAGCCCATAATGCAATAAATATCGATATAAAAGCATGATGCAAAATGGACGTATCAACTCCCCCAAGCTTAGACCTCGCTTGTCCTGAAGCGAAAGCCGATAACGATAAATATGTCCCATGTTTAGAGGTATAGGCGTCGATAAAAATAAAATATGGGCATGAAGGCATCATGATTATTCTCATAACAGCAACATATATAGATATTATCATATGATTACTTATGTTCAAGTGATGATCTATTCACAATGCAAAAGTATGAATAAGAAACCTTATTGAGAACCAACAAACTATAACCTCAGTCATTGAAGCAATTGCAATTTATCATAACATCAGAAAGAGTCTATGTCAGAGCTAAAAAGCAAGTCCACATACTCAACTATCATCTAGTCCTTCATAATTGCTAACACTCGCGCAATACTTGTGGTTACGGAGTTTTAGTCGGACACAGAGAAAGATAGGGGCTTATAGTTTCGCCCCACAACCTTTTACCTCGAGGGTAATGTCAACAATAATAACTCATGCCCCCTACATCCAATTAGATATATATATCAGGTTCTTTCCAACATGCTGGGCTTGCCAAAGGATAAAATGAAAAAGGAAAGGTGAAGATCACCATGACACTTGCATAAGGTAGAAGATAATAATAAAAGATAGGACCTTCGCAGAGGGAAGCAGAGGTTGCCATGCGCTTTTATGGTTGGATGTACAAAATCTTAATGCGAAAGAACGTCACTTTATATTGCCCCTTGTGTCGGGGATATACCCCACGGCGTAAACCGGCCGGAAGTATAACCTGGCTGGACTTAGCGGTTTACTTGAGATCCGGATAACACTTGGTGGTTCACTGGCGACCTGCCCTGACTTGGCAGTTTACAAGCAACCCGCCTGGTCATTATGGCTCACTGGTGACCCGGCGGGCGGGTCAGATGGATGACGAGGACCAAGGCCCAGAAGGCCGGTTCATGTTTAATGGTGGGCCGGTTTATGAGGAAAGCACAAGGAATATTCCCTTACAAAGGAAGCAAGACTAGGACTCCACTTGTAATAGAGTAATCATAATCCTAATAGGACTAGTCATGTAAACCGCCCCTTCAACATATATAAGGAGGGGCAGGGCACCCCAAGAGGGACAAGATTCACAAGTTCCACAAGTTGGACAAGTTAGGTTTAGACAATAGCTCTCGAGATAGAGCACTCTTGTAACCGTGATCATCATCATCAATATCAATGAAGCAAGATGTAGGCTTTTACCTCCACCGTGAGGGGCCGAACCTGGGTAAAACATCACGTCTCTCGTCCCGCTCAAACCCCTCTCAAGCTACCACATAGATGCGTTGGCCTCGCGACTAAGTCCTGACACTAAGGACATCTGCCGTGACAATTCCACGACACCTTGTGATATGAACCTTTAGTATGCAGTCCGTCGCTTTTATTACGTCCACATCACAAGATCGTATAAAGCTTATTTCTACCACACTAATCAGTCATACATATTTAGAGAGAAATTTTTATTGCTTTGCACCAATGACAACTTACTTGAAGGATCTTACTCAATCCATAGGTAGATATAGTGGACTCTCATGGCAAAACTGGTTTAAGGGTATTTGGAAGCACAAGTAGTATCTCTACTTGGTGCTGACAATTTGGCTAGCATGAGGGGGAAAGGCAAGCTCAACATGTTGGATGATCCATGACAACATACTTTATCTCAAATATAAGAAAACATAACCCATTACATTGTCTTCCTTGTCCAACATCAACTCTTTAGCATGTCATATTTTGATGAGTGCTCCGAATCATAAAAGATGTCAATAATACTATATTTATATGTGAAACCTCTCTTTCCTTATTACTTCCTATTAATTGCAACAATGACCAAAGCTATGTCTACGAACTCCCAACAACTTTTAATCATCACACTCTTTCTATGTGAAGTCATTACTATCAATAAGATCAATATGAACTTTTGTCTTCTTATTCTTTTTCTCTTTTCTTTTATTCACCCAAGATCATAGCAAGAAAATCAAGCCCTTGACGCAACACTAATCTTTATTATATAGCTCACAGACTCAATTACATAGAAGGATCATAAAGCAAAACTCATGACTAGATCATACTAAGAACTTTTATTCTACTAGATCAAAATATTACCAAAAGGATCGAACTAAGAAAAAGGGTAAAGATAAAAGCGATGGTGATATGATACCGGGGCACTCCCCCAAGCTTGGCAGTTGCCTAGTGGAGTGCTGATACCCATGTGATTATATCTCTCTTTTCGGGGATGGTGATGTGATGTTCTTGGCGATGATGCCCCTCAAGATACGATTCTCCTCCTCAAGCTTGTTGACTTGCTGCTTGAGATCCATTATTTCCTTTCGGAGTTTTCCTGAAACAGCCAAAGCTCCCTGCACCCAAGGGTGCTGCATAGCTGTGGGAGAACCACCGACACTCTTTTTAATATTCTCATAAGAAAGAAATCTAACATTGGAAGGGATAACCGAGTTTGGAATAGCTGAGCTTTGCAGTTCCCCCATCGTGAACCCAGCTCGGAAGCGAGAGGTGACTTCTTGATCCTCCATGGCATCTACCCTCATTAAGTCAGCCTCCATCTCTTCCTCCGTTGCTGGCCCAAAGTGGTCAGGGTCGCTGTTTGCCCTTGGTTCCGGTGCCGGATTAGATACCCGGCTCTCCCCGACTGACTCTTGAGAAGACATCTTGCTCTAATCTGCACCAGCAACAACTCGAAACAAAAACAGAGGATAATTGCGTGATACGGGAGTCAAAACCTTCGGGAGAATATATAATGATTTTTTACCGACCAAAATACATATCGTGCAAGAAAACGAAGTCCGGAAGGCACACGAGGAGCTCACGAGGTAGGGGGGCGCGCCCTCCACCCTCGTGAGGCCCTCGTGTCCTTCCCGGACTGCTACTTAATTTTCTATTTTTCTAAATATTCCAAAAAGGAGAAATATTGCCTTAAAAATTGTTTTGGAGTCGGTTTACTTATCGTACCACATACCTATTCCTTTTCGGAGTCTAAAATGTTCTGGAAAGTGTCCCTTATGTATTCCTTCGAGGTTACGGTTTCAATAATATTGGTTTCAAAATTTATGGGATTACCTGAGATATAATGTTTAATTGTTTGACCGTTTACCACCTTCGGATTTGTGCCTTCGAAGTTGTTGATTTTTATGGCACCGGAACAATAGACCTCCTCAATAACATAGGGGCCTTCCCATTTAGAGAGAAGTTTTCCTGCAAAAATTCTTAAACGAGAGTTGTATAGGAATACATAATCACCTGCATTAAACTCACGCTTTTGTATCCTTTTGCCATGCCATATTTTAACCTTTTCCTTAAACAACTTGGCATTTTCATAAGCTTGGTTCTCCATTCATCAAGTGGGCTAATATCAAATAAACTCTTTTCACCGACAAGTTTGAAATCATAGTTGAGCTCTTTAATAGCCCAATATGCCTTATATTCTAGTTCGAGAGGTAAGTGACATGCTTTTCCATATACCATTTTATACGGAGACATACCCATAGGATTTTTATATGCAGTTATATAGGCCCATAATGCATCATTAAGTTTCTTGGACCAATTCTTTCTAGACCTATTAACAGTCTTTTGCAAAATTAATTTGAGTTCTCTATTACTCAGTTCTACTTGACCACTAGACTGTGGGTGATACGGAGATGCAATTCTATGATTGACGTCATATTTAGCAAGCATTTTACGAAAAGCACCATGAATAAAATGTGAACCACCATCAGTCATTAAATATCTAGGGACTCCAAACCTCGAAAAAATAACTTCTTTAAGCATTTTAATAGAAGTGTTATGATCAACACTACTAGTTGGGATAGCTTCTACCCACTTAGTAACGTAATCAACAGCAACTAAAATATGTGTATATCCATTAGAGGCAGGAAAAGGTCCCATATAATCAAAGCCCCAAACATCAAACGGTTCAATAACAAGTGAATAATTCATAGGCATTTCTTGAGTCTACTAATGTTACCAATTCTTTGACATTCATCACAAGATAGGACAAACTTACAGGCATCCTTGAAGAGAGTAGGCCAATAAAAACCGGATTGCAATACCTTATGTGCAGTTCTATCTCCCGCGTGGTGTCCTCCATAAGTTTCAGAGTGGCACTTGCATAGGATCTGTTCATGTTCATGCTCAGGTACACAACGTCTAATAACACCATCCACTCCTTCTTCATAAAGATGTGGGTCATCCCAAAAGTAATGTCTCAAATCATAGAAGAACTTTTTCTTTTGTTGGTATGTGAAGCTAGGTGGTATAAATTTAGCAACTATGTAATTAGCATAATCAGCATACCAAGGGGTACTACAGGAAGTACTTATGACATTTAATTGTTCATCAGGAAAGCTATCATCAATAGGTAGTGGGTCATCAAGAACATTCTCTAACCTAGATAAGTTGTCTACAACGGGGTTCTCAGCTCCTTTTCTATCAACAATATGCAAATCAAATTCTTGCAGCAAGAGAACCCATCTAATAAGTCTAGGTTTAGCATCTTTCTTCTCCATAAGATATTTAATAGCAGCATGATCAGTGTGGATAGTTACTTTAGAATCAACAATATAAGGTCTGAACTTATCACAAGCAAATACAACTGCTAAAAGTTCTTTTTCAGCAGTAGCATAATTTCTTTGAGCATTGTCTAGAGTCTTATTAGCATAATGGATAACATTTAATTTCTTATCAACTCTTTGCCCTAGAATAGCACCTACAGCATAATTGCTAGCATCACACATAATTTCAAAGGGTAAATTCCAATTAGGTGGCTGAACAATAGGTGCAGAGACTAATGCTTTCTTAAGTATTTCAAATGCCTCTACACAATCATCATCAAAGACAAATGGTATATATTTTTGGAATAAATTAGTCAGAGGCCGAGAAATTTTTGAGAAGTCCTTAATGAACCTCCTATAAAATCCGGCGTGACCAAGGAAACTTCTTATACCTTTGATGTCCTTGGGACATGGCATCTTTTCAATAGCATCAACCTTGGCTTTATCAACTTCAATACCTCTTTCATAAACTTTATGCCCCAACTGTAACATCCCAAATTTTCAATTTGGAATGTTATACATTAGATCATCATGCATATCATATATTATTTTGCTTTTGGTTTTGATCCTAGAAAATCCTAAGCAACTCAAGGACCCACGGAGAGAGTTGGGGATTTCGTTATTTACACATTTGAGTTTCCTCAAATTTTGTAAACAGGATCATTTGATTTTATTTATTTTATCATCAATTATTTCTATTACAAAAATATGAGAGAGGGAATAAAATGACTTTCCCAAAATATAGAAATATTGAGGATTTAATAAACAAAATCAAATAAGATTTATTTCGGAGTTTTTCGGTATTTTATTTGAATTTAGGAAAAATGCGCGTTTTTCAAAATTGCATTTAGGGCCCAAATAAATGTTCACTTTTTCGGGCTTGATTTTAGAAGCCCGGGAAAATTTATTTCGGAATTTTTCGAGTCCGTTTAGTATTCTTTTTATTTTTTTCTTCCGAGCGGAATTATTTAAAAAAAACGCGGAACCGACTATGGGCCGTACTCGGCCAGGACACCGCTGGCCGAGGCCTTTATAAGGCGCGCCCGAGGCCCGAGCCGAGCCAGCCCACCACCGCCACCCTAACCCTAGCGCGCCCCAGCCCCAGCCCCAGCCACCGCCGCCACCGCTGGAGCCGCGCGTCGCCCGAGGTTCGCCGCTGCCTCGACCTCCGTGCCGTTAAAAAAAAAATTGTTCGTCGTTTTTCTTTTTTTTCGTCGGATTTTCCGCGGTTATTTTCTGATCGCGATTTCTGATCCGATTTTCGTTTTAGTATAACTTTTCGCTCGTTTATCGGAATCAGGCGATTCAAGCGCCTGGAGTTTCGTCTCGAAACCCTCTTTCCGAATAATCAACTTAAATAAGTTTTTGCTACTGTAAAATTTTGACTTAGATCCAGATTACTAGAATGAAGTTGTTTTCTTCCGCCGTTTGTTTTCTTTTGTTTCGTTCGATTTGATTCTTTTTGCAAACTAGGGTTCTTAAGTTGAACTTTCTGGTTAGATCTTCTATTTGAGTTTTACTCGTGCATTAGATGAGTACTTATTGTATGCTTGTTGTTTGTCTGGGATAGAATACCCGGAGTGCGCCGCCTGTTACTTTGAATCTCTAGGTTTCGCGGATCATCAGCAAGGCAAGTAACACTTTGATCATACCTTTTTCTACAACCCAGTTTTATTGCATTAGATCAATCTTCACACATTGCATGATTAGGATCTAATTAAATTGTGGGATGGGAAGTAGATGAGGTAGTACCTATTACCTGTTTATTATCAAACCTTTGGGAGATACTTCTACGTTTGCTTATTATGCCATGCTATGCTAGTAGACGTGGATTGGGTGAGTGATATCCATGACAGATGTGAGATTGTTAATTAATGGTTTATCTAAGGTGGCAACCTAACACACATCTGGGTGGATTGAGGCACCTGGGTATTCCAGGACTTGCCTGTTTTTATTTTGGACCGCCACCCAGGCTCAAAGGGATCATGAGATTATTCATACTAGAAACTTCCGTGTGCAGCCACAAGCCATTATGGGCTCTAGCATAGTTGATTAAGTTGTGCGAACTCTTACGGTGGTAGACTAGAAGATGTAGGGGATGTAGGTGGTACGGTCTACCCGATCGTAAGGTGCTAGCGCTTCTGAAAGACTATGTCTCGGTCATCCGTTTCTCAAACACCATGTAGTGCGAGAAAACAAACGGGGGCGATCGAGTCTTGTGGGGAAAAGTGCGCAAACCTCTGCAGAGTGTAACAAACTAGTCATGATTAGCCGTGTCCCCGGTTATGGACATCTTGAGTATCTAGTACCTGAATTTTCATGTGAATCTCAACATGTTACTCTAAAGTTAATTTTTGTTGGGTTTTAATGATGATTTTAATTGGGATTGAGAATGCTGTCAACCATTCTCAATGTTTAACAACCACCCTGATAGTAATTAAATTTATTCCTTTGAAGTAGGGAAAAATTGGCTTTATGCAAAAACTGTAACCATAGAGCTTTCCACCAGCCAAATATGCATATAGTATAGCTGTTGCATTCCATTACTCTCTATGTGTTACCTTGCCAGCATATTCCATGTGCCGGCCCGTTTTCGGGCTGCAACGTTAATGTTGCAGACTTTTCAGACGACGATTAAGGATTTTTTAGGTCGTGGTTCTATACTCAGTGATGTCGTTGGAGTTGATGGACTCACTTATCTTCCAAGCCTTCCGCTGTTATCGTTATTAGATGGCCTTAAGACATATTTATTGTAATAAGTTCTCTTTTGAGACACTCGATGTAATAAGTGTGTGATTGCTACTCTGCTATAAATCCTCCGAGTACTGTGTGGTGTCAGCATTACTGATCCAGGGATGACACCAGAGCACAGAGATCAGACTGTTTGAGGTCTGGTCGCTACAGAGATGGTATCAGAGCACACGCTGACTGTAGGACACGACCACTAAGCTAAAGACCTAGATCACTACTCACTCTCTTCTCTTCTGACTTCTCATATTTTCTACTCTTTAGGATGGCGGATGCAAGAAACAAGTTCACCCAACCAGGTGAAGATACACCCTTTGGACGCCACTTGAAGGAAGTCACTAGATACCTGAACATAGGAATACCAAGCTTCACGGGAACCTACAACGCCACTCTACCTAAAGAAGAGCACTGGATGATACAAGTTCAAGTTCCAGGAAGGACGTTCATGCCAGTCACTGAGCCCATAGAGTTTTCTTTTGATGCACCAACTTGGAGTCTAGGAAAGAGTATGGCAGTTCACATCGCCATGGGACGCATTGGAGAAGTCTACCGCAAGGATCTCAAGGATACTATCTACCAGATTTGTGGGCGCCGAGATGAACACTGGGAGATGATCAGCACCAGGAAAGATAGATCAATTGCAGCGTTTATTCAGGAGTTAAACCAGCACATTCGACGACAGGAGAATCAGATGTGCGCCGACATGATAGATCTGAAGAAGGCTAAGACTAGAATCAAGGAACTGGAGGAAGAACTCAAGGCTACATGTAAAGATTATGAAGAAGAAATTGAAGTATTGGCGGAGAATAATGACGATCTGATCAAGAAGATTGGAATATTTATGGGAGGCCCGACACTAGTAGATGAAGACGAAGAACCCAAGGAGATTAGCCCGGAAGACTACATCATCATTGAGGGCACCGACTCGGAACAAGATAGTAGCAATGATGACTATGTTGATGAAGCAGGAGCATATATCATGGAGTCTACAACCATAGAATATTTCTAGTAGACCACCTCATCAGTAGTAGAAGTCCACCATGTAAATATAGTAGTCCGAGCACTTTGCGATAGTTAGATCGATTGTATGTCCTTGTTTGATTGAATGATGTGAATTGTTTGTTTTCGCCTCATGTGCATATGGGTAGTGTTTTCCTCTTTAGACCCCCTTTATTCTTATATCTCGTCTTTTCTAAACCCTCAGATGCCTCCGAGACATGACCCCGGATTTACCTTTCCGCCGGAGCTCACTCAGTTGATCCAGCAGCAGAACACCCTAATGCAGTTGTTAGTTCAGAATCAGAATTAGGGGAACAACAACAACAACCCACCACCACCACCACCTGTTGACCACTTAGCCCGTTTTCTTAGGCTGAATCCGCCGGTGTTTTCCAGTAGCACCGAGCCGATAGTAGCAGATGATTGGCTCCGCAAGATAGCTAGGGAGTTGACCACAGCAGGATGCACAGATGCGGAGAAGGTGAAGTTTGCCGCACATCAGTTAGAAGGACCCGCAGCATCCTGGTGGGAGAATTTCACAGCCACTTTCCCAGTCGACACTGTCACATGGGACCAGTTTCAGCAGGCTTTTCGTACTGCCCATGTTTCAGCAGGAGCAATGGCCATGAAGAAGTGTGAGTTTCGTAACTTGCGCCAAGGAGGACGGATAGTTGGCCAGGATGTGGAGGAGTTTAGTAAACTAGCATGTTATGCCCCAGATGATGTTGCTATGGATGCATCTAAGCAGGAGAAATTCCTGGAAGGACTGAATGATGAGTTGAGTATGCAGTTGATGGTAGCCACCTTCAACAACTACCAGGAGTTGGTAGATCGTGCTCTTATGATTGAAGGAAAGCAGCAGCAAATTGAGAACCGCAAGAGGAAGTATGGACAAGGAAAGTATAATTCAGGAGCTCAGCAGAAGCCACGTTTTACCCCTAGGCCGGGAGGACATTTTCAGCATACCCATGGAGTAGGTAGCTCGCACAATCACAATGGCACCAAGAATGGTAATGGAATGGAGGAAGCAATGGACAGAACCGTAGCACCGCATCAACCCCAGCCAAGAAGGACTTGAGCCACGTCACTTGCTATAAGTGTTCGAAGCCAGGACATTATGCAAATGAATGTCCTGAAGGCCAAAATGGCAATGGAAGTTCTGGGAAGAAGCCGAACCCTTTCAATAGGGGACAGGTGAACCACGTTAGCGTGGAGGAGGTTGAAGCACAGCCCGATGCAGTAATAGGTAAGTTTTTGGTTAAGTCATTTACTGCACTCGTTCTTTTCGATACTAGTGCATCGCATTCATACATCTCAAGGGGATTTGTGGATAAGTATAACCTACCAACCCAAACCCTTAGGTCACCCATGTTAGTAACCTCGCCACGAGCAGAGTATATGGCTAGACTATGGTGTGATCGGTTACCATTAAGGATTGGTAACTATGTTTTTTCCTCAGACCTAATAGTATTGGAATCCCAAGGATTGGATGTGATATTAGGCATGGATTGGTTATCAAAGTATGAAGGGAATATTGAGTGTGCTAGTAAGACAATTTTGCTTACCACACCAGAAGGGAGAAGGATCAAGTATGTATCTCGGCATGTACCAAAGAGGACCCAAGTAAATTGCCTAACAGGAGTTGTGCAGGAGGAAGTACCAGTGGTAAAGGATTTTCCTGACGTATTTCCCGAAGAGTTGCCAGGCATGCCACCGGATAGAGACATTGAGTTTTTGATCGAGCTTTTGCCAGGCATTGGGCCAATATCGAAGAGACCATATAGGATGCCAGCAAAAGATTTGGTGGAGATTAAGAAGCAGATTAAGGAGTTACTGGATAAAGGTTACATTCGCCCAAGTTCTTCGCCTTGGGGATCACCAGTACTTCTAGTGGAGAAGAAGGATGGATCGTTAAGGATGGTTGTTGATTATCATGGATTGAACGAAGTAACAATCAAAAACAAGTACTCGCTACCAATGATAAATGATCTGTTTGATCGATTGCAAGGAGCTAAAGTGTTTTCCAAGATCGATTTGCGATCAGGGTACCATCAGTTGAAGATTCGAGAGCAGGACATACCTAAGACAGCTTTTACCACCAGGTATGGGTTGTATGAGTATACCGTTATGTCATTTGGACTGACTAACGCGCCTGCCTATTTTATGAACATGATGAACAAAGTGTTTATGGAGTTTTTGGATAAGTTCGTCGTAGTGTTCATTGATGATATCCTGGTATATTCGAAGAATGAAGAGGAGCATAAGGAGCATTTGCGTTTGGCACTTGGAAAGCTCAGAGAAAACCAATTATATGCCAAGTTCAGCAAATGTGAGTTTTAGTTGAAGGAAGTAGGATTCCTCGGACACGTTATATCCGGAGAAGGTATAGCAGTAGATCCCGCTAAAGTTGAAACCGTGACCAAGTGGGAAGCCCCAACAACAGTTGGAGAGATCCGGAGTTTTCTTGGACTCGCAGGATACTACCGGAGATTTATTGATAACTTCTCAAAGATTGCGAAGCCTATGACGGAGTTGCTGAAGAAGGATACTAAGTTCAAATGGACTGAGGAGTGTGAGGCTAGTTTCCAGGAGTTGAAGAAACGCTTGGTTACCTCACCGGTGTTGATTTTGCCAGATCAGACCAAGGATTATGAGGTGTATTACGACGCTTCACGTCAAGGACTTGGAGCAGTGCTTATGCAGGATGGAAGAGTTGTTTCGTATGCTTCACGACAACTGAAGCCTCACGAATTGAATTACGCCATGCATGATTTGGAGTTAGCAGCCGTAGTGCATGCCTTGAAGACATGGAGACATTTCCTCATTGGAAATCATTGTGAGGTGTACACGGATCACAAGAGTTTGAAGTACATTTTCACACAGAAGGAATTGAACCTCAGACAAAGGAGATGGTTGGAGCTCATCAAGGATTATGATATGAGATTGCATTACCATCCCGGGAAGGCTAATGTAGTAGCTGATGCATTAAGCCGCAAGAGCCATGTCAATACGTTAATGACGGGAGAAATACCCAAGGAGTTAGCAGAAAATCTTCGTGAACTATGTTTGGAAATAGTTCCGAGAGGCTATGTAGCAGCATTGGAAATTCAGTCAACTTTGATGGACAGAATCAGGGAAGCTTAGAAAACTGACAAGGAGATTGCTTCCATAAAGGAGAAAATGAAAGGAGGAAAAGCTAAAGGATTTCGTGAGGATGAGCACGACACCCTATGGTTTGAAGACCGTGTTTTTGTACCCAATGACCCGGAGATCAGGAAGTTGATTTTGCAAGAGGCACATGATTCACCATATTCGATTCACCCCGGAAATACCAAGATGTATTTGGATTTGAAGGATATTTTCTGTTGGACCGGAATGAAGAAGGATATTGCGGAGTATGTAGCAGTTTGTGACGTATGTCAGAGAGTAAAGGCAGAGCATCAGAAGCCAGCAGGATTGTTGCAACCATTGTCGATACCCGAATGGAAGTGGGATAAGCTAGGCATGGATTTTATCACGGGATTACCAAGGACTCGTTCAGGCTATGACTCGATTTGGGTTGTAGTTGGTCGATTGACGAAGGTAGCTCATTTCATCCCAGTAAAGACCACTTACACCAGTGCTAAGTTGGTGAAAATATACATGACCAGGATCGTATGTTTGCATGGAGTTCCGAGGAGCATCGTATCAGATAGAGGAACCCAGTTTACCTCAAAGTTCTGGAAGCAGTTGCATGAGACTTTGGGTACTAGGCTAGAATTTAGTACGACTTTTCATCCACAGACAGATGGACAGACCGAGAGAGTCAATCAGATTTTGGAGGACATGCTGAGAGCTTGTGCGCTAGATTATGGATCTAGTTGGGATGATAATTTGCCATATGCAGAGTTCTCTTATAATAATAGCTATCAGACCAGTTTGAAGATGGCCACTTTCGAAGCTCTGTACGGAAGGAGGTGCAGGACACCATTGTCATGGGACGAAATTGGAGATCGTCAGTTGTTTGGACCTGACTTGATTAAGGAGTCGGAACAGAAGGTGAAGTTGATTCGCGATAGGCTCAAGGTAGCCCAGTCCAGGCAGAAAGCTACGCAGATTCTAAACGCAAGGAGACAGTTTACGAAGTCGGAGACAGAGCTTATCTTCGAGTATCCCCACTTCGAGGGATTAAGCGCTTTGGAGTTAAGGGGAAGTTAGCGCCACGATTTGTAGGGCCATATCGAGTTTTGGAGCGTATGGGAGAAGTGGCCTACAAGTTGGAATTGCCCGAAGGATTGTCAGGAGTGCATGATGTGTTCTTCTCAGTTAAAGAAGTGTCACGCGGAGATGGCTGACATACCTTTGAGAGACACAGTGCCATTAGAAGCAATTCAGTTGGATAACAATTTGACCTATGAGGAGATACCAGTAAAGATTCTAGAGTTTACCAGCCGAGTCACTCGCAGCAAGGTTATCAAGTTTTGCAAAGTTTAGTGGAGCCACCACACGGAGGATGAAGCCACCTGGGAGCGAGAGGAAGATTTGCTCAAGGACCACCCTCACCTATTTTCTAGCCAACCCGAATCTCGAGGACGAGATTCATCTTAAGGGGGGTAGGTTTGTAACATCCCAAATTTTCAATTTGGAATGTTATACATTAGATCATCATGCATATCATATTTTATTTTGCTTTTGGTTTTGATCCTAGAAAATCCTAAGCAACTCAAGGACCCACGGAGAGAGTTGGGGATTTCGTTATTTACATATTTGAGTTTCCTCAAATTTTGTAAACATGATCATTTGATTTTATTTATTTTATCATCAATTATTTCTATTACAAAAATATGCGAGAGGGAATAAAATGACTTTCCCAAAATATAGAAATATTGAGGATTTAATAAACAAAATCAAATAAGATTTATTTCGGAGTTTTTCGGTATTTTATTTGAATTTAGGAAAAATGCGCGTTTTTCAAAATTGCATTTAGGGCCCAAATAAATGTTCACTTTTTCTGGCTTGATTTTAGAAGCCCGGGAAAATTTATTTCGGGATTTTTGGAGTCCTTTTAGTATTTCTTTTTATTTTTTTCTTCCGAGCGGAATTATTTAAAAAAAACGCGGAACCGACTATGGGCCGTACTCGGCCAGGACACCGCTGGCCGAGGCCTTTATAAGGCGCGCCCGAGGCCCGAGCCGAGCCAGCCCACCACCACCGCCCTAACCCTAGTGCGCCCCAGCCCCAGCCCCAGCCGCCGCCGCCGCCGCCGCCAGAGCCGCGCGTCGCCCGAGGTTCGCCGCCGCCTCGACTTCCGTGCCGTTACAAAAATTATGTTCGTCGTTTTTCTTTTTTTTCGTCGGATTTTCCCCGGTTATTTTCTGATCGTGATTTCTGATCCGATTTTCGTTTTAGTATAACTTTTCGCTCATTTATCGGAATCAGGCGATTCAAGCGCCTGGAGTTTCGTCTCGAAACCCTCTTTCCTAATAATCAACTTAAACAAGTTTTTGCTACTGTAAAATTTTGACTTAGATCCAGATTATTAGAACGAAGTTGTTTTCTTCCACCGTTTGTTTTCTTTTGTTTCATTCGATTTGATTCTTCTTGCAAACCAGGGTTCTTAAGTTGAACTTTCTGGTTAGATCTTATATTTGAGTTTTACCCGTGCATTAGATGAGTACTTATTGTATGCTTGTTGTTTGTCTGCGATAGAATACCCAGAGTGCGGCGCCTGTTACTTTGAATCTCTAGGTTTCGCGGATCATCAGCAAGGCAAGTAACACTTTGATCATACCTTTTTCTACAACCCAGTTTTATTGCATTAGATCAATCTTCACACATTGCATGATTAGGATCTAATTAAATTGTGGGATGGGAAGTAGATGAGGTAGTACCTATTACCTGTTTATTATCAAACCTTTGGGAGTTACTTCTACGTTTGCTTATTATGCCATGTGATAGAGGCAAAGGTGTCCCGTCTTTCGATGAGATGATGGATATCGCTTTGGTGGAAGTCGACTTTGACGATCCGACTACGAACGTGCGAGGACGTCGCGCCTTAGCAATCGCTAAACCAACTCCGAGAGGTTATTGACCACGCCGAAGCACGATCAACCTGACCACGAGGGTCTGTTTCCTGCGAGCAAACAAAGAACAAACAAGAAACTAAGATTGCAATCTGGATATTGGAATATAAGATGAAAGCTTTATTGATCAAGGTGGGGTTCTGTGACGCCTTTGTCTGGTCGTTGAACACAAACGAAGTACGCGAAGTTGCAGCTATGGCGAACTTTTAATCTAAACAAAACCCAAAGTCTAAACGGTGCCCTAAGGGCTGTATATATGGAGGAAGAGAGGGGGAATTTCGTGGCCCTTGGTGGAGGGGTCCGAAATCAACCCTATCTCTTGTTTCCCCACACATACGGACTCTAAAAATAGCCTATACTTATGTATTTCGAAATTACATGGGCCTGGCCCAATAAAAAGGTGACGCAGCACCTATAATAGCCTCGGGACAAAATTTATGAAGTGGCATCTTGTATATTTCGTCCAAGGCTTCATGCACCCATTATGGTGGCTTCAAAGTACTGAAATCATCACTTGTAACTCCGTTCTTGTTCCCCTTGCGCATGGCATCATCTCCATGCTTGTTCTTGCTCCAATGTTCATCCTTCTCCAAGCTAGGGCCTTCATTTGTAAGCAAAACAAATGTATCCAATTTAGGCAGCATCATATTCTCATGAACATTAGAATCATTACCAAGAAACGAAAGTACCTGATAATTTAATTGGCGTGCGCGAGCTCTAGTAATTGGTCCCGTATATGTAGCAGTAGGGGCTGTGGGTGTAACAATGGTATTGATGTCCTCATCATCCTCCCCTTCTTGAAATGAAGTCGTCCTCGATGGAAACTCATCTTCCTCACCCAAATAAGGCTTCAAATCTGCAATGTTAAAAGTGGGACTAACCCCAAAATCTGTAGGCAGCTCAAGTTTATATGCATTATCATTTATTTTCTCTAACACCTTAAAGGGACCATCAGCACGTGGCATTAGCTTTGATTTGCGCAAATCAGGAAATCTATCCTTACGCAAATGTAACCAAACAAGATCTCCAGGTGCAAACACAACATGTTTTCTACCCTTATCTCCAGCAAGTTTATATTTAGCATTCATACGCTCAATGTTTTCCTTAGTTAACTCATGCATTTTTAAAATCAATTCAGCACGTTGTTTAGCATCAAAATTAACCTTCTCCGAAGATGGAAGAGGCAACAAATCAATAGGTGCACGAGGTAGGAAACCATACACAACTTCAAAAGGGCACATCTTAGTAGTAGAATGCAATGAACGATTATAAGCAAATTCAATATGAGGCAAGCATTCCTCCCACATTTTCTTATTATTCTTCAAAACAGCCCTAAGCATAGTAGACAGCGTTCTATTGACTACTTCAGTTTGTCCATCAGTTTGAGGGTGACAAGTAGTACTAAAAAGCAGTTTAGTCCCCAACTTAGCCCATAAACATCTCCAAAAGTGGCTAAGAAATTTAGTATCACGATCTGAAACAATAGTATTTGGCACACCATGCAAGCGAATAATTTCACGAAAGAACAAATCAGCAACATTAACAGCATCATCGCTTTTATGACATGGTATAAAGTGTGCCATTTTCGAGAATCTATCCACGACAACAAATATGCTATCCCTCCCCTTCTTTGTTCGAGGTAAACCTAAAACAAAGTCCATAGATATATCCTCCCAAGGAACACTAGGTACAGGCAAAGGCATATATAAACCATGAAGATTGAGTCGTGACTTAGCTTTTTGACATGTAGTGCATCGAGCAATAAAACGCTCAACATCCCGTCTCATCTTTGGCCAAAAGAAATGTGTAGCAAGTACGTCCTCCGTCTTCTTCACACCAAAGTGTCCCATTAATCCTCCTCCATGCGCCTCCTGCAACAACAAAAGACGAACGGAGCTAGCTGGAATGCATAGCTTGTTAGCACGAAACACAAATCCATCATTAACGACGAACTTGTTCCACATTCTTCCTTCTTTACAATTCTGCATTACATCTTTAAAATCAGCATCATGCACATATTGATCTTTGATGGTCTCCAAACCAAATATTTTGAAGTCAAGTTGTGAAAGCATAGTATAGCGGCGAGACAATGCATCAGCAATAACATTTTCTTTTCCCTTCTTGTGTTTAATGACATAAGGAAAAGTCTCAATGAATTCAACCCATTTAGCATGTCTACGATTCAGTTTAGCTTGACTTTTAATATGTTTCAAAGATTCATGATCAGAATGTATAACAAATTCTTTGGGCCATAAATAATGTTGCCATGTTTCTAAAGTCCGAACAAGAGCATATAATTCTTTATCATAAGTAGAATAATTCAGACTAGGCCCACTCAATTTTTCAGAAAAGTATGCAACAGGTTTGCCATCTTGTAATAACACACCGCCTAATCCAATTCCACTAGCATCACATTCTAGCTCAAAAGTCTTATTAAAATCAGGAAGTTGGAGTAAAGAAGCATGTGTCAACTTATCTTTCAATACCGAGAAGGCTTCTTCATGTGCGGTACCACAAAGAAAAGGCACATCTTTCTTTGTAAGCTCATTGAGAGGTGCAGCAATGGTGCTGAAATCTCTCACAAAACGCCTATAGAATCCAGCGAGGCCAAGAAAACTCCTCACTTGTGTGACCGTTTTGGGTTGCGGCCAACTCTCAATAGCTTCAATCTTGGCTTTATCAACTTCAATTCCCTGTGGAGTAACAACATAGCCAAGAAAAGATACTTGGTCGGTGCAAAAGGTGCACTTCCCAAGGTTACCAAACAAACGTGCATCACGTAGAGCAATAAAAACAGCACGTAAATGTTCCAAATGTTCTTCCAAAGATCTGCTATAAATCAATATGTCATCAAAGTAAACTACCACAAATCGTCCAATGAAAGCACGTAAAACTTCGTTCATTAATCTCATGAAAGTACTAGGTGCATTAGTTAACCCAAAAGGCATGACTAACCACTCATATAATCCAAACTTAGTTTTAAATGCTGTTTTCCATTCATCTCCCAATTTCATACGAATTTGATGGTAGCCACTATGCAAATCAACTTTGGAGAATATTGTAGAGCCACTCAATTCATCAAGGATATCATCTAGCCTAGGAATAGGATGACGATAACGAATAGTAATATTATTAATGCCTCTACAATCAACACACATACGTGATGTACCATCCTTTTACGGCACTAGAATAATAGGAACAGCACAAGGACTAAGGGATTCGCGTATATAACCTTTGTCGAGAAGCTCTTGTACTTGACGCATAATCTCCTTCGTCTCCTCTGGATTGGTACGGTATGGTGCACGGTTTGGCAGTGAAGCACCGGGAATTAAGTCAATCTGATGCTCAATCCCTCGAATAGGCGGTAATCCCGGTGGCACGTCTTGTGGAAAGACGTCAGCGAACTCCTGCAAAATGTTAGTGACAGCAGGAGGCAAAGAGGAAGGCACGTCCTCAAATGAAAATAATGCCTCTTTGCACACAAAAGCATAGCAAATAGATTTGCTGAAATCTAGCTCATCAATATCAGATTTGGTGGCAAATAAACATGCACTTTTCAATTTAATTTCAGAAGCAACACTAGATGGTTTATTATTAGGCTTCATTTGTTGCTCAAATTCTTTTGCCACAATCTGATTTTCACTCTTATTCGTCTCCTGTTTTGCTTTATTAGCTCTATTAATATCATCTTTCAAAATGGAATCAGGAGTCATAGGAAGCAAAGTAATATTTTTATCCTTATGAACAAGAGTATAGTGATTGTTTCTACCATGGTGTACAAAATTTTTATCAAATTGCCATGGTCTACCAAGTAATAAGGAACATGCTTGCATAGGTACCACATCACAATCAACATAATCAGCATATGTAGAGATACTAAAATGCACACGAACAGTACGTGTTACCTTAACCTTGCCGCTGTTGTTGAACCATTGGATGTGATGAGGACATCAATACAATTTTTACACCCACAGCCCCTGCTGCTATACATACTGGACCAATTACTAGAGCTCGTGCACGCCAACTAAATTACCAGGTACTTTCGTTTCTTGGTAATGATTCTAATGTTCATGAGAATATGATGCTGCCTAAATTGGATACATTTGTTTTGCTTACAAATGAAGGGCCTAGCTTGGAGAAGGATGAACATTGGAGCAAGAACAAGCATGGAGATGATGGCATGCGCAAGGGGAACAAGAACGGAGTTACAAGTGATGATTTCAGGACTTTGAAGCCACCATAATGGGTGCATGAAGCCTTGGACGAAATATACAAGATGCCACTTCATAAATTTCGTCCCGAGGCTATTTTAGGTGCTGCGTCACCTTATTATTGGGCCAGGCCCATGTAATTTCGAAATACATATGTATAGGCTATTTTTAGAGTCCGTATGTGTGGGGAAACAAGAGATAGGGTTGATTTCGGACCCCTCCACCAAGGGCCACGAAATTCCCCCCTCTTCCTCCATATATACAGCCCTTAGGGCATCGTTTAGACTTTGGGTTTTGTTTAGATTAAAAGTTCGCCATAGCTGCAACTTCGCGTACTTCGTTTGTGTTCAACGACCAGACAAAGGCGTCACAGAACCCCACCTTGATCAATAAAGCTTTCATCTTATATTCGCAATATCCAGATTGCAATCTCAGTTTCTTGCTTGTTCTTCGTTTGCTCGCAGGAAACAGACCCTCGTGGTCAGGTTGATCGTGCTCCGGCGTGGTCAATAACCTCTCGGAGTTGGTTTAGCGATTGCTAAGGCGTGACGTCCTCGCACGTTCGTAGTCGGATCGTCAAAGTCGACTTCCACCAAAGCGAAATCCACCATCTCATCGAAAGACGGGACACCTTTGCCTCTATCAGAACAGCACAAGGACTAAGGGATTCGCGTATATAACCTTTGTCGAGAAGCTCTTGTACTTGACGCATAATCTCCTTCGTCTCCTCTGGATTGGTACGGTATGGTGCACGGTTTGGCAGTGAAGCACCGGGAATTAAGTCAATCTGATGCTCAATCCCTTGAATAGGCGGTAATCCCGGTGGCACGTCTTGTGGAAAGACGTCAGCGAACTCCTGCAAAATGTTAGTGACAGCAGGAGGCAAAGAGGAAGGCACGTCCTCGAATGAAAATAATGCCTCTTTGCACACAAAAGCATAGCAAACAGATTTGCTGAAATCTAGCTCATCAATATTAGATTTGGTGGCAAATAAACATGCACTTTTCAATTTAATTTCAGAAGCAACACTAGATGGTTTATTATTAGGCTTCATTTGCTGCTCAAATTCTTTTGCCACAATCTGATTTTCACTCTTATTCGTCTCCTGTTTTGCTTTATTAGCTCTATTAATATCATCTTTCAAAATGGAATCAGGAGTCATAGGAAGCAAAGTAATATTTTTATCCTTATGAACAAGAGTATAGTGATTGTTTCTACCATGGTGTACAGAATTTTTATCAAATTGCCATGGTCTACCAAGTAATAAGGAACATGCTTGCATAGGTACCACATCACAATCAACATAATCAGCATATGTAGAGATACTAAAATGCACACGAACAGTACGTGTTACCTTAACCTTGCCGCTGTTGTTGAACCATTGGATGTAGTAAGGATGTGGATGTGGTCTTGTGGTGAGAGAAAGCTTCTCCACCATCTCCATGCTAGCCAAGTTGTTGCAGCTCCCTCCGTCTATGATGACGTGCACAGAACGTTCCTTCACAACTCCCTTGGTATGGAACAAATTGCGCCTCTGATTTTGCTCAGCTTGTGTGATCTGCACACTCAAAACACGTTGAGCAACTAAACATTCATACCTGTCAGCGTCTTCAGGAGCCATGTATTGCGTCTCATGATCAGAATCATCTCCACCATGTTCTTCACGTGTAATAAGAGCCAAAGTCTCCTCATCATAGTCACTAGCGGACTCATATCCACCATCCGCGTTAGCAATCATCACACGCGGAGATTTGCATTCCCTCGCATAATGACCTCCTCCCTTACAACGACGACAAATAATATCACTTGTGTGCCCTGTTGATGCCATGGAAGAAGAAGAACGCTATGCAGGCCCCGCAGGTGCGCTCTTGGCAGATAATGGTGGTTGTGCCTGTTTTCTTGTATCACGGCTGGAGGTGGCACCGGATGGAGGTGCTGGTGCAGTTGAAGTAGAAGATGCACGTGGTGTCCATGATGAAGGTCGGCCTGCAGAAAAGTTAGTTCGCCCCAATGCTTGTCGATCCTGCACTTCACGTTCAGCTTTACAAGCAAGATGGAATAAACGAGTGATATTAGTATACTCCTTATAGTCTAGAATGGTCTGAATCTCTCTATTTAATCCACCCAGAAAACGTGCAAGCATAGCTTCATTCTCCTCAACAATACCACATCTAATCATGCCAGTTTGTAATTCCAGATAATATTCTTCTACAGAATTTTTGCCTTGTCTTAAACGCTGCAATTTTTGAAGCAATTCACGTTGATAATATGGTGGAACCCAACGCGTACGCATAGCAGTTTTCAAAGCAGCCCAAGTAGTTGGAATAGGATATAATCTACAATGTTCAGACCACCATACACATGCAAAACTAGTGAAAGCACAAACAGCAGCAGCAACTCGTCTCTCCTCAGGATATTGTAAACATGTAAATCGTTGTTCAGTTTCTAACTCCCAAGTAAGATATATATCAGGAACATATCTACCCTCAAATGGTGGAATATTCAATTTCAGTTTAGGAATATGGACATCATCTCGTACCTGAGGTGGTGGTGCAGGCCTACCATTACGAATATATACCTGAGGTCGACCTGCTGGTGGTGGTACAGGTGGCTGCACGTAGTGCTGATTTTGATCAACCTCATCCTCATAATCTCCCACATAATCATCCTCCTCCGCATCAGCAGCAGGAGCCACAAAAGTATCAACAGCAGCACCAACAGTTTGGCCAAACGCAAGAGGAACACGGCTTGCTCGGCGGAGGTCTGTTTCGCGACGTGGAGGTAGTCGTTGTTGTTGTTGTTGGAGAGGTGCGTTAGGTGCAGCGGGTGGTGGTGGTGGAAGACGCGCGAGCAATTCATTAAACTTGTTATCGAGCTTTGTTTCGAACATCTTCTCAAGGCCAGTGATCTTCTCCATGGCCTCTTCAAAATTGTTCAGCACATCTTGCACCTGTTCAGTCATCATTTGCTGAAACTTATCATGAAACTCCGTGTTCGATAAATTCTCCCAGTCAATCTCGTCGGCTTGTGATCCTGGCATGGTTAGCAGCAATAGAAACACACAAGAATATGATCCTACAGACTACGAACAAGTGGTGGTGGTGGGTGTCACAAATCCGTCAAGCAAAACTCAAATTCTTACCAGTTCTTACCCAGCAACAGGCGGTGATCGGCAACCGTTGTAGTCAAAACTCTCAAAGCTTGGATAGAGCGATTACCAGGGAGAGTCAAACGTACGACGTAGATGTATGTGGAGCTGGGAAGGCTTATAATATGGTAGCAAAAAGGGTCAGCAATAATCAATTCAGAGATGCAAAGTTGAATAAACGCTCAACGACGGTACTGTGCTGGTCCTAGGCTAGACTATGCTAGAGACGCGAGCCTAGAACACCAACAAAATCACGGCGCGGCACATAAACAAGGGAGGAGCACACTCTGAATTTTTTTTCTCTTTTTTTTGCACTTTTTTTCCTCTTTTTTTTTGCTCCGCAACAATTTTTTTTCAAAAAAGTCTACAAATGGTCTAAAAACTGCCTAGCCAGAATTTTCCAGACTTAGTTTTTTTTTTGAAATTGGAACTATTTTTCTTCTGTGGATGGCTCAGAAGTTGGGGAGTCCTTCTCTGTCACGACTCGGAGTATCGCGTGATCTGGAAATCGAGAACAATGCAACAATTACTGGACTCGGACTAGGACTGGTGGAACTCGGACTGGTGGCAGAGATGAATCTGGTGGAACACGGACAGGTGGCGGATATATGTTGCAGGTGAACTCGGATTGGCGTGATGGCGGCGGATATGTGGTGGCGTATATGGATTCGGATTGGCGGTGAATATGTGGTGGTGGTATATGGCAACAGCGTCGATGATGATGCGATGGTGATATATGGCAGCGGCGACGTGACAACCTGTGAACAGAACTCGAAACTCTAAAAGACTAGACGCTAAGATCAGCAACTGGACACGACGATGCAACCGCAAATTCAACAAAGCAAATACAGAAAAGATTATGCAAGGCTCAGATTAGTTTGGATGGGATGAACTAACCCTAATTTTTTTTTGGCTTTTTCGTGGACTATAGGTATGAAGAACAGACTCGATCTAAACTACGAAAAACTGTAAAATCTCACCGAGCAACCTAGAAATCTGATACCACTTGATAGAGGCAAAGGTGTCCCGTCTTTCGATGAGATGATGGATATCGCTTTGGTGGAAGTCGACTTTGACGATCCGACTACGAACGTGCGAGGACGTCGCGCCTTAGCAATCGCTAAACCAACTCCGAGAGGTTATTGACCACGCCAGAGCACGATCAACCTGACCACGAGGGTCTGTTTCCTGCGAGCAAACGAAGAACAAGCAAGAAACTAAGATTGCAATCTGGATATTGCGAATATAAGATGAAAGCTTTATTGATCAAGGTGGGATTCTGTGACGCCTTTGTCTTGTCGTTGAACACAAACGAAGTACGTGAAGTTGCAGCTATGGCGAACTTTTAATCTAAACAAAACCCAAAGTCTAAACGGTGCCCTAAGGGCTGTATATATGGAGGAAGAGAGGGGGAATTTCGTGGCCCTTGGTGGAGGGGTCCGAAATCAACCCTATCTCTTGTTTCCCCACACATACGGACTCTAAAAATAGCCTATACTTATGTATTTCGAAATTACATGGGCCTGGCCCAATAAAAAGGTGACGCAACACCTATAATAGCCTCGGGACGAAATTTATGAAGTGGCATCTTGTATATTTCGTCCAAGGCTTCATGCACCCATTATGGTGGCTTCAAAGTCCTGAAATCATCACTTGTAACTCCGTTCTTGTTCCCCTTGCGCATGGCATCATCTCCATGCTTGTTCTTGCTCCAATGTTCATCCTTCTCCAAGCTAGGCCCTTCATTTGTAAGCAAAACAAATGTATACAATTTAGGCAGCATCATATTCTCATGAACATTAGAATCATTACCAAGAAACGAAAGTACCTGATAATTTAATTGGCGTGCGCGAGCTCTAGTAATTGGTCCCGTATATGTAGCAGTAGGGGCTGTGGGTGTAACAATGGTATTGATGTCCTCATCACCATGCTATGCTAGTAGACGTGGATTGGGTGAGTGATATCCATGACAGATGTGAGATTGTTAATTAATGGTTTATCTAAGGTGGCAACCTAACACACATCTGGGTGGATTGAGGCACCTGGGTATTACAGGACTTGCCTGTTTTTATTTTGGACCGCCACCCAGGCTCAAAGGGATCATGAGATTATTCATACTAGAAACTTCCGTGTGCAGCCACAAGCCATTAAGTTGTGCGAACTCTTACAGTGGTAGACTAGCAGATGTAGGGGATGTAGGTGGTACGGTCTACCCGATCGTAAGGTGCTAGCGCTTCTGAAAGACTATGTCTCGGTCATCCGTTTCTCAAACACCATGTAGTGCGAGAAAACAAACGGAGGTGATCGAGTCTTGTGGGGAAAAGTGCGCAAACCTTTGCAGAGTGTAACAAACTAGTCATGATTAGCCGTGTCCCCGGTTATGGACATCTTGAGTATCTAGTACCTGAATTTTCATGTGAATCTCAACATGTTACTCTAAAGTTAATTTTTATTGGGTTTTAATGATGATTTTAATTGGGATTGAGAATGCTGTCAACCATTCTCAATGTTTAACAACCACCCTGATAGTAATTAAATTTATTCCTTTGAAGTAGGGAAAAATTGGCTTTACGCAAAAACTGTAACCATAGAGCTTTCCACCAGCCAAATATGCATATAGTATAGCTGTTGCATTCCATTACTCTCTATGTGTTACCTTGCCAGCATATTCCATGTGCCGACCCGTTTTCGAGCTGCAACGTTAATGTTGCAGACTTTTCAGACGACGATTAAGGATTTTTAGGTCGTGGTTCTATACTCAGTGATGCCGTTGGAGTTAATGGACTCACTTATCTTCCAAGCCTTCCGCTGTTATCGTTATTAGATGGCCTTAAGCCATATTTATTGTAATAAGTTCTCTTTTGAGACACTCGATGTAATAAGTGTGTGATTGCTACTCTGCTATAAATCCTCCGAGTACTGTGTGGTGTCAGCATTACTGATCTAGGGATGACACCAGAGCACAGAGATCAGACTGTTTGAGGTCTGGTCGCTACAGAGATGGTATCAGAGCACACGCTGACTGTAGGACACGACCACTAAGCTAAAGACCTAGATCACTACTCACTCTCTTATCTTCTGACTTCTCATATTTTCTACTCTTTAGGATGGCGGATGCAAGAAACAAGTTCACCCAACCAGGTGAAGATACACCCTTTGGACGCCACTTGAAGGAAGTCACTAGATACCTGAACATAGGAATACCAAGCTTCACGGGAACCTACAACGCCACTCTACCTGAAGAAGAGCACTGGATGATACAAGTTCAAGTTCCAGGAAGGACGTTCATGCCAGTCACTGAGCCCATAGAGTTTTCTTTTGATGCACCAACTTGGAGTCTAGGAAAGAGTATGGCAGTTCACATCGCCATGGGACGCATTGGAGAAGTCTACCGCAAGGATCTCAAGGATACTATCTACCAGATTTGTGGGCGCCGAGATGAACACTGGGAGATGATCAGCACCAGGAAAGATAGATCAATTGCAGCGTTTATTCAGGAGTTAAGCCAGCACATTCGACGATAGGAGAATCAGATGTGCGCCGACATGATAGATCTGAAGAAGGCTAAGACTAGAATCAAGGAACTGGAGGAAGAACTCAAGGCTACACGTGAAGATTATGAAGAAGAAATTGAAGTATTTATTTTTTTGACTGGAAGAAGAAATTGAAGTATTGGCGGAGAATAATGACGATCTGATCAAGAAGATTGGAATATTTATGGGAGGCCCGACACTAGTAGATGAAGACGAAGAACCCAAGGAGATTAGCCCGGAAGACTACATCATCATTGAGGGCACCGATTCGGAACAAGATAGTAGCAATGATGACTATGTTGATGAAGCAGGAGCAGATATCATGGAGTCTACAACCGTAGAATATTTCTAGTAGACCACCTCATCAGTAGTAGAAGTCCACCATGTAAATATAGTAGTCCGAGCACTTTGCGATAGTTAGATCGATTGTATGTCCTTGTTTGATTAAATGATGTGAATTGTTTGTTTTTGCCTCATGTGCATATGGGTAGTGTTTTCCTCTTTAGACCCCCTCTATTCTTATATCTCGTCTTTTCTAAACCCTCAGATGCCTCTGAGACGTGACCCGGATTTACCTTTCCGCCGGAGCTCACTCAGTTGATCCAGCAGCAGAACACCCTGATGCAGTTGTTAGTTCAGAATCAAAATCAGGGGAACAACAACAACAACCCACCACCACCACCACCTGTTGACCACTTAGCCCGTTTTCTTAGGCTGAATCCGCCGGTGTTTTCCAGTAGCACCGAGCCGATAGTAGCAGATGATTGGCTCCGCAAGATAGCTAGGGAGTTGACCACAGCAGGATGCACAGATGCGGAGAAGGTGAAGTTTGTCGCACATCAGTTAGAAGGACCCGCAGCATCCTGGTGGGAGAATTTCACAGCCACTTTCCCAGCCGACACTGTCACATGGGACCAGTTTCAGCAGGCTTTTCGTACTGCCCATGTTTCACAGGAGCAATGGCCATGAAGAAGCGTGAGTTCCATAACTTGCGCCAAGGAGGATGGACAGTTGGCCAGTATGTGGAGGAGTTTAGTAAACTAGCACGTTATGCCCCAGATGATGTTGCTACGGATGCAGCTAAGCAGGAGAAATTCCTGGAAGGACTGAATGATGAGTTGAGTATGCAGTTCATGGTAGCCACCTTCAACAACTACCAGGAGTTGGTAGATCGTGCTCTTATGATTGAAGGAAAGCAGCAGCAAATTGAGAACCGCAAGAGGAAGTATGGACAAGGAAAGTACCAAAAGGGCATGTAAAAGTAGTCTTTGATTGATCTTTAGCCGACACAGGTATTTGAGAGAAACTAGAATAACCATCTAGAAAGTAGAAATGTGTATGTTTGCATAATCTTTCTAGCATTTGATGAATAAAAGGTAAGGGGTAATGATCTTTCTTAGTAGCCTTATTTAATTTGCGGAAATCAATTACCATCCTATAACCTGTAATAATTCTTTGTGGAATCAATTCATCTTTATCATTAGGAACAACAGTAATACCTCCCTTCTTAGGGACACAATGAACAGGACTTACCCACTGACTATCAGCAACGGGATAAATTATACCTGCCTCCAGAAGCTTTAGTATTTCTTTTCTTACCACTTCTTTCATTTTAGGATTCAGACGTCATTAAGGATCACGAACTGGTTTGGCATCTGCTTCCAAATTTATTTTATGTTGACATAGAGTGGGAATAATGCCCTTAAGATCATCAAGAGTATATCCAATAGCAGCACGGTGCTTCTTCAGAGTTTTCAATAATATTTCTTCTTCATGCTCTGAAAGGTTAGCACTAATAATAACATGATATATCTTCTTTTCATCAAGATAAGCATATTTAAGATTATCAGGCAACAGTTTAAGCTCAAACACGGGATCACCCTTAGGTGGAGGAGGATCCCCTAGGATTTCAACAGGCAAATTGTGTTTCAGCATAGGTTCCTGTTTAAAGAATACTTCATCTATTTCCCTTCTTTCATTCATAAACATATCATTCTCATGGTCTAGCAAATATTGTTCTAAAGGATTACTAGGAGGTACGGCAATAGAAGCAAGACCACTAATTTCATCCTTACTAGGCAATTCTTCTTCACGGTGTTGTTTACTAAATTTAGAGAAATTAAACTCGTGGGTCATATCATCCAAGCCAATAGTAACAACATTCTTTTCGCAGTCTATCCTAGCATTAACTGTATTCAAGAAGGGTCTACCAAATATAATGGGACAAAAGCTATCTTGTGGGGAACTAAGAACAAGAAAATTAGTAGGATATTTAGTTTTCCCGCAGAAGACTTCAACATCCATAACAATTCCCATTGCTGAAATAGTATCTCTATTAGCAAGTTTAATTGTGACATCAATATCTTCTAACTCAGTAGGTGCAATTTCATGCTTGATTTCTTTATATAAGTCATAAGGTATAACACTAGCACTAGCACCCATATCACATAAGCCATGATTACAATGATCTCCTAGTTTAACAGAAATAACAGGCACGCCTACCACAGGTCTATGTTTATATTTAAATCCCATTTGAATTCAATAGTCTTCATCATAAAAGAGCCAGCACAAGAAGTATCAAGCATGGTGCGATTGTTATCAGAAAGCCAAGCATAAATTTTTTGAATAATCATTTCTCTTGAGAGCTCATGATTGGGGCATGAAAATAATATTGGTTTAAGCCTCCCCCAAGCTTGAGCGATGCTTTCTCCTTCGCGAGGCCAAAAATTATATATATAATTGCGATCACAATGAACAAGATGCATAGGGTAATACTTTTGATGAAATTGCAATTTCAATCTTCTATAGTTCCATGATCTCGTATCATCACATAGCCTATACCATATCAATGCATCTCCCTTCACAGATAAAGGGAAGACCTTCTTCTTAGCAACATCATCGGGTATACCTGCAAGCTTAAATAATCCACAAACTTCATCCACATGTATTAGGTGTTCATCAGGATGCTTTGTTCCATCTCCTGTAAAAGGATTAGCTAGCAGTTTTTCTATCATACCCGAAGGATACTCATAAGGAATTTCATTTTCATATTCATTTTCAATAGGTTCAGTAGGTTGAGGAGCAACTCTTTGCTCTACTGGTTGGGGTGAAGATACCCCGAACAAGCCCCTCAGAGGATTACTTTCCATAGTAACAAGTGACAGTAAATTTCAGCACAGTATATAAATTTTTCCTTACCAAATTCCACCTACCAAAGGCGCTTCACTCCCCGGCAACGGCGCAAGAAAAGATTCTTGATGACCCACAAGTATAGGGGATCTATCGTAGTCCTTTCGATAAGTAAGAGTGTCGAACCCAACGAGGAGTAGAAGGAAATGATAAGCGGTTTTCGGCAAGGTATTCTCTGCAAGTACTGAAATAAGTGGTAACAGATAGTTTTGTGATAAGATAAATTGTAATGAGCAACAAGTAACAAAAGTAAATAAAGTGCAGCAAGTTGGCCCAATCCTTTTTGTAGCAAAGGACAAGCCTGGAAAAACTCTTATATAAGGAAAAGCGCTCCTGAGGACACATGGGAATATCGTCAAGCTAGTTTTCATCACGTTCATATGATTCGCGTTCGGTACTTTGATAATTTGACATGTGGGTGGACCGGTGCCTGGGTACTGTTCTTACTTGAACAAGCATCCCACTTACGATTAACCTCTATTGCAAGCATCCGCAACTACAACAAAAGTTAAGGTAAACCTAACCATAGCATGAAACATATGGATCCAAATCAGCCCCTTACGAAGCAACGCATAAACTAGGGTTTAAGCTTCTGTCACTCTAGCAACCCATCATCTACTTATTACTTCCCAAGGCCTTCCTCTAGGCCCAAATAATGGTGAAGTGTTATGTAGTCGACGTTCACATAACACCACTAGAGGCTAGACAACATACATCTCATCAAAATATCGAACGAATACCAAATTCACATGACTACTAATAGCAAGACTTCTCCCTTGTCCTCAGGAACAAACGTAACTACTCACAAAGCATAAACATGTTCATAATCAGAGGGGTATTAATATGTATATAGGATCTGAACATATGATCTTCCACCAATTTAACCAACTAGCATCAACTACAAGGAGTAATTAACACTAGTAGCAACCTACTAGCACCAATCCCGGACTTGGAGACTAGAATTGGATACAAGAGATGAACTAGGGTTTTCAGATGATATGGTGCTGATGAAGATGTTGATGGAGATTGCCCTCTCCCAATGAGAGGAGCGTTGGTGATGACGATGGCGATGATTTCCCCCTTCGGGAGGGAAGTTTCCCCGGCAGAACAACCCTGTCAGAGCTCTAGATTGGATCCGCCAAGGTTCCGCCTCGTGGCAGCGGAGTTTCATCCCGAAAGGTTGCTTCTTATTTTTTTCTCGACGAAAGACTTCATATAGGAGAAGATGGTCATCGAAGAGCCACCAGGGGGCCCACGAGGTAGGGGGCGTGCCCTAGGGGGGGGGCCACCCTCGTGAGCAGGGTGTGGGCCCCCTGGTCTTCATCTTTGGCGAGGATTTTTCATTATTTATTATAAGGTATTCCGTGGAGTTTCAGAACTTTTGGAGTTGTGCAGAATAGGTCTCTAATATTTGCTCCTTTTCTAGCCCAGAATTCCAGCTGTCGGCATTCTCCCTCCTTATGTAAACCTTGTAAAATAAGAGAGAATAGCCATAAGTATTGTGACATAATGTGAAATAGCAGCCCATAATGCAATAAATATCGATATAAAAGTATGATGCAAAATGGACGTATCAGAGGACGAGGCTCATGGCCCGGCAACAGCTATTACCGGGGAGACATAGACCCCTGCCCGGCAGACCTCCCCAGGTATCTTGTTTAATAATTCTTCTTTTCTTTGATGCTCTGATTGCTTCCACTGGGTTCTTTAGTCGCTTCGAGACTTCTGCTTCTTCATTGTTCACTGGCCTTTTATATGCAGCCCCTCAAACTGAAGAACCAAATTTGCTGGAGGTAGTGGCTGACATAGGAAGGGTTGCCGCAGAAGAAGCCGCGGAGCTCGCAACTGCTAAGGGGCAGGATCTCGTAGCTGGAGATGTCCCGGGCTCCTTGGCGGTGATGGAGCATCCTTCTGAGGACACCCTGGTAGGGGAAGTGGTTGTCGAGATGAGATTCCACTCCAGACCACGGGCCCCCTTCCCGCCGTCGGGACCGTTGCTGAGGTTTCGCTACCCCCTTGAGCGCGCTGGCAATGGTGTTGTCGTTGCCTAACATTGGAGCCCCCGACCTGTCCCTCACCACGGATGTAGAGCTTGATGAAGAACTCCAACGCCTCCTGGCTCCGCTCTAACAGGGAGTCGAAGAGGCCGATGACTCGGCTGCTGTCACCATGGATTTGTCCTTCATGGAATCCATGGCAGTGGGCATGAAGGAAATGCATGCCCGACATAGTTAGAAGTGGCAGGAGCTCAAGACACGGTGTGAGTCCGCCGGCAAGGTGGACCAGAAGCTGAAGGATAAGTGCTTGGAGATGTGCGAGTGGCACGAGAAGCAATTCAAAGTTCTCCTGAGGCATCAAGAGACGCTCCTGATGATGAGGGAGGACGTCATGGCTCAGGACGACGCCTGGTGGACCACAAGGCATCTCTGGACGCCAGAGAGCGAGAGATCTCCCTTTGGGACGAGAAGCTCGAAGCCGCCCTTCGGGCCAAGGACGAAAGCTTGGAGGCTCTGGTGCAGCAACGCACTAAGGAATTGGAGGATAAGGATGGAACTGCCCTGGACACCCTTACTACCGACCATGTCACCGAGCTGCAGAAGCTTATTGAAAATCTGGACGCCGCGTCTGCCGCCAAGACTAACCTCGATTGTTAGGTGGCCAAGCTGAACGAGGACCTTGCCGGGAGGTCAAAGAGGCGGAGAAGCTCAAGGAAGAACCACGGCAGGCGGAGACCCTCTTAGATGATGTGTAGTCGCAACTCTCCTCCAAGACCCAGAGTCTGGATGTAGCCAACGGCACCATCACAGACCGGAATGCCAGGATCGGCACCTTGGAGAGTGCGGCAGAGTCCATCGAGTCTCGCCAGCAGCTGCTATCCAAAAATCCGGACACCGCCAAATGTCTTCGGAAGGATGCAGAGGACAAGCTGAAGAACCATGTCGACATGAGCAACCTCTGGATCAAGACCCTGATTGATATTGTAGAGCGCCTTGGCGCCCAAGCTATGGTGATGGGCATGGATGGACCAGTCTTCTCAGCCAGTAAGCAGGAGGTCCCGAGCGTTAAGCTGGGGATCTTCTTCGACCAACTGGTCGAGAAGCTGAAGGCGCATGATGAGGGGAGAGCCGAGCGCTTCGCGACATAGTCCCGAAAGCTCGCCCACAATGCCCTCTTCATGGTCTTGAACAATATCACCTGCCACCACCCAGAGCTCGATCTTGACGACAGATTCAAGAAGCCGCCAGCGGGTGCTGACGTCGCAGCCGCCGAGAAGAAAGTTGCTCCCCGCACTGTTAGGGTTCTTCAATTTTAAGTCGTTCCTTCTGGCCATTGGACCGAGTACCGGGCCACTGTCATTTCCACCGGCCCTATAATGGAACATGATAAATATTTTCGTGTTTAGTTATTCTATCCCTAGTGTTTGCGCGGAACAGATACTCATAGTCTGATCTTTAAATGCGCGTTTTATCCCTTTGAACCCTATATGCTTGTGTTCGTATGATCAATTCCTGTGTATGCTCTGGATGCCTTCCGATATCATATTGCCATGATTGTCGTAAGGGTCCGGCCCTTAACAGTCATCTTGGCATGGATGCGTCTCGAGAGATTTTTCCTAGGTAGCTCTTGATGCAGCCTCTCGACCTATGAGCAAGGCTCTGGATAGGACAATGGTGCAATCAAAGAACTAGCCAAGGTTCCATCGCATGAGGGGTTTCACTATACGAACGCTCGCTAGGGCTTAAGGGATAAACGACTCCAAAGACTCGAAAAACATTGATAAGAGGTGATCATGCAAACTTAGCTTTCGTTTCGAGCCCCCTTTTTCTTCTATCGGGCCGCGCTCCCTGGCGCGCCCACGGCACTTGGAGGAGCAAAAGCTAATCAAGTGATCTCTTTGTTCCCGGCAGGGACCGACACGCATTCCTTGCGCCTGGCGGGTGCCGGGGCGTAGCGCTGGGCTCTTCTGGTCCTCTTCTCCTTTCCCCTTTTCCTTTCAAGTCAGTCTAGCGGCTGCCATTCCGTGGACCACGCCAATGCAGGTAGCCTTGCCGAAATATGCTTGCCGGGGTATCTATCAACGGACTCATACCAGCGCTTCGCCAGGATTACCCCCTAATAGGGGAAATACTGGACCGAGCATCGTGCGGTAATCATCGACATTGATGATGCCGAGGCTGAAGCAATTCGACTACTGACGAAGGAAAAGGAGCATGGCAGTAAATGTCAGATTCAAAAGCTCTCGGCCATGTCAGCAAAAGCCGCCCTCTAAAGGCGCCAGAGACGAACTATCCAGCCTAAACAAAATTCTGGACCAAATATGTCAGATCCATAGCACCCCTGGGGGAGGATACACCAAGCGAAGACGAGGATGAGCCTCTCAAGCAAGACACTGGGGAACAAAAGAAATTTCCACCAGAAGTCAAAACAGTAAACGTGTTACACGTGATCAAGGGAAGAAACAAAACGGCACTCCCAGAAAAATATGCCCAAGGGCCCATCACCGCAGAGTCCTGCCACTGGTCGTCTCAACCGATCACTTTCAACCATATTGATTACTCAGCAAGTATCCGGCGTGTAGGATGGGTTGCCCTAGTATTAGACCCAATAATTGACAGATACCACTTCACACGAGTCCTAATGGACGGTGGCAGCAGTCTAAACCTGATATATCAGGATACAATCCGCGAAATGGGGATAGACCCAACAAAAATTTGCCATATCAATACTACCTTCAAAGGAGTAACGCCAGACCCAGGGGCCCATTGCACGGGCTCCCTGCTACTAAAGGTTATATTCGGCTTCCCCGATAACTTCCGTAGCGAACAATTAACCTTCCAGATCGCTCCATTCCAAAGTGGCTATCAAGCACTACTCAGACGTGAAGCTTTCGCTCGCTTTAATGCAATACCGCACTACACTTCCCTCACACTCAAGATGCCCGGACCACGTGGCATCATTACAGTAAACGGAAGTATTAAGCGATCTTTGCGCGCCGAAGAGAGTGCGACTGCTTTGGCAGCCGCACACTAAAAACGGCCTGACCAACTAAAGCATTTAACAAGTCATCAAGACCTCGGACACGGTTAGACGAGTCCGGCGCAGCTATATGTAATTCATACCGGATCAATGGTCACACCCCTATTACAAATACAAGGGGCTCAACGCGCGCAGACAAGTGGCAATTTTTACTCATCTTGAATTATACATGGTTTCTTTAAAAACTATCTTTTTGCACGACAACTTTTTCACCTAAGTTCCTCTCTTTTACAGACGATCATCGTGCTACACCCGTGCAGGATACGGCACAACGAAGACACAGGCGCAGACATGCAGCAGGGACTCGCTCCAAGGATTCTTTTTAGATTAAGACCCTGCGTAAACCTTTTTTGATGTCTCTTGTTGATACATATCCACCAAATTCTCAGCACAGTTGAGAAGGATGCTGACGTCTTGGCATGTGGCCACGTCAGAATAATGCACGTACATGGACACTAGGGGCTTCTTACAAAGGGCACTATTTAGGCCCAGTTTATACCATAAAGACCGAATACCTTAGGGAGTGTTCGGCGTCGCGAGTTTGGCCTTATATGCATCAGCTCTGAATCATTGTCTTTGGTCAAATGTTGGGTTTGCCCGGCTCCTGTGTTTTGGTGCCTTACGTTCCGCTTTATCGGCTAAGGTAGCACCAGGAGAACTACTGCGATTGTGCCCTGGTTCATCCGGACGAGCACCTCAGTAGAGAAAGCCGAAAACTGACTGTCATGATATAGTGTGAGACTGGTCAACCACTCGATGACCTATCGGAATGTTAGAATTCCTCCGCCTTAACGAAGGGCCGTTTTCCGGCCAGGCATGTACGCACCCTGCGATCGGGAGAGTGCGGAGCCACCAGGGGCTATGTAGTAGTCCCACTGTCAAACTCCTATGGCTAAGTGAAAGTGTTAAAGCATTATAGTCCGGTTGCCTCGCTCGCTACGCTATCACCTTCTTAATAGGACCAAGACGTTGGGTTAAGTGTGAACACGCGCTTTTTGCGAGCACCTCCGCATTGTATGCGTGGGGGTTCAAGCCGACGGCTGCAATCTTTCAGGTTATACACATGTATACATAAACGGCCGCACAGGAGGCATCCTCAGGCAGAAGTATAAACATAGCCTTATAAAAACTTCATAAAAGCATTGTGTTTACAATGAGAGTACATATCACTCAAACATAATATTCTTCGGGCACTGGGCCTCTATCAAACGAGCACCCTCGAGAACCTCCTCAAAATAATGCTTGGCAGCCACTCGGCCTATGGCTGAACCCTGCACCGCAACAGTGGTAGCGTCCATCTCCGCCGAGTATGCTTTAACACGGGCAAGGGCCATCCGCGAGCCTTCTATGCACGCCGACCTCTTCATCGCATTAATGCGCGGCACCGCACCAAGGAACTGCTGCACTAAGCTGAAATAGCTGTTCGGCTTTGGCTTTTCCGGCCATAGCTGATCCACAACAGACCTCATGGCGAGTCCGGACAACCTATTCAGTTCGACCCATTCGGCTAGCTGGTCAGTCAATGAAAGTGGACGCTCTAGAACGTTGAATTGCGACCAGAACAGCTTGTCCACTTCACGATCTGTCTGACCTTGGAAGTACTTGGCAGCATCGGCAGCACTCGCCGCCAAATCCATATACGCATCTGCCGAACTCCACAGCCGATCTAGAGGGGCATACCGTGGATCTCCGAACATCCTCCGTAACATGAAGGGTTTCCCAGCTGCAATATCCCCGGCTTCCCGCAGCTCCTCCTTCGCTCTCATAGCAGAACGGGTGTCTTTGTCCGCCATCGTGGCCTTCTCAAGGTCCGATGCCTTCACTCGGTTTTCTTTTTCAAGGACCCGGCATCGGTCGGCAGTGTCTTTTAATTCTATGGCTGTCACATCCCTAGCCTTACCCTGGCCTTGGACTAGCTTGGTTGCTGCATCATGTTTAAATTCAAATGAAATTTGAATTGAGGAATTTTCAAAGCCTCAGAATCCTTTAAAAAAATGATCAAGATAAAAATTGCTTCAAATAAGTCCAAGAAAATGTTCTTGTTATCCTCTGGAAATATTGGCAAGAGGTAAAATCCAAACCAATATTTTCGGTATCTCAGAAACATTTATTTTGGGTATTTGAATTAAATCAATAGCTATTTGAATTGGACTTATATCTACTGTTAAATAAATATAGGTCCAATAATTCTGAAATATTTTTGTGGAGCATTGTTTTAATTCTTTTAGCTCCTAAAAATATTGTCAGAAGCAAAATAAATTGAATTGGTTTCAAAACCAAATTCAAAACAAACCTGCAAAATAGAAAACAGAATTAAAACAGAAAGAGAGAGAGAGAGAGAGTTTTACCTGGCCACTTACCTGGCAACCCACTGGCCGGCCCAGCACTGTGCTGGCCCGTGCCAGCCAGCTGCTTCCCCTTGCCAGAGCAGGCAGGGAGGTGAGCATGGCGCGCCCGAGCTCGCCACGCACCACCCAGCCTCTCTGCATCGCCCTGGTCGCCGTTGCGCCGCGTGGATCGTCTCCTGGTCGTCGCCCCGACCTCGCCGACACCCCATTCGCCCCCCCTACGCCTCTCCTCGCCCGTTCCCCGCCATGGCCGAAGCCTCCATGGACGCGCTGCCGTAACCCCGCACCCACAGCCACTGCCCCACCTCTCCGACGTGATCCCGAGCTCCGCCACGACGTCGTCGTCCTCTCCATCGAGTCACGCGGCGCTAGAAGCTCTGCTGCATCTCCAACGCCGCCGTTTCCGACCTCGGGTGCCGGTGATCCCCGCCGTCGATTCGCCGGACCCCGTGCCTCCCCTGCCTCGCCAGCAGCACCAGAAGAACCGCGGTGAGCCGCTGCTCGTTTCCCCCATGCCTCGTTGCCTAATTCGCCCCCTAGCCGCATCAACCACCGGAGCCGAGCGCTCCCCGCCGCCGGCCATGTCGCCGCCGCAGTTGCAACCCCCGCACGTCACACCAGAGCACGTAGGCATGCTCAGCGTTTCCTCAGGAAGCCGCAGATCCCACCAGTTCTTCGTGAAACGCGCCGTAGCGCCTAACCGCTCGAACCCGAAGCTCCGGCCGCCGCCACGAGCTCGACTCCGGCGAGCCCGCTCCACCCCAGCTCCTCCCACTTGCACTACCAGACGCGCGCGACCCCCAGCTACGCGTAGGACCAATCCGGCGTCCAAATGGTCGCCTGTGGGCGAAACCCAACGCGCTCCGCCGCCACTGACCTCGCCGGCGACGAGCCGTCGGCCTAACCCCGGTCTAGTTAACCACTAATGACCCAGCTAAACCACCCCTAGTGCCACTGCCATGTGGGCCCTGTACCTGTTTAGTTTAATTTATTTTTCTATTTAGATTAGTTAATAATCCACTGAGACCCACACGTCAGCATTGACTTTGCTGACGCGGCCGTTGACTGGTCCCACATGTCATCCACCCAAACCAGCCCTGTTACACTGACCCGTGGACCCCAGCGTCAGGTTTGACCTGGGCTGGCGTCTGTTGACCTGCTGACGTCATAGTGACGCAATGCTGACGCAATAAGTATTTTCTGGATTTAAAAATAATCAGGAAATTCCAGAAAATACCCAAAACTTCTAAAAATCATAGAAAATTAACCGTAGCTCCAAATTAAATAATTTATATATGAAAAATTATCAGAAAAATTCAAGGAATCCATCTGTACCATTTTCATGCATGTTAGAACAACTTATAGCTGCTGTTTAGCACAAATCAAATAAAGGGCATTTAAATAATCACATATGGAGTTTGAATTTGAATCTTGTATTCAAACCAACTTCATTTAATCTGTTGCTAGTTGCATTGGCTCAAAACACATTCATTTTGCCATGTCATGATCATGCATCATATTGTGCATTGCATTGATTGTGTTCCCTTCTGTGTTGCCGGTATTTGTCCCCTCTCGATAGACGTGATACCGATGATGTGATCGTTGACACTGATGAAGACTCAATGTTATCTTCAGAAGTGCGAGGCAAGCAAAACCCCCTTGTTCATTCCGATACAATCCCACTCTCTCGCTCCTGCTCTCTTTTACTGCATTAGGACAACACCGATTCAACTGTTACATGCTGCGGTAGTTGAACCCTTTATCCTCTGCATGACCTGTCATTGCCACAGTAAATAGATGAAACCCACTAGCATGAGTAGGAGTTGTTTGAGCCATGTTGTGCCTACTCATTCATGTTTGTTTGTCATGCCTGCTACTGCTTAGAGTTGAGTTAGGTCTGATTCATCGGGGATGAATTAGAGGTGTGTGAACATGTCCTACTGTGTGTGAGCTAAGCGTGTGAACACGATTTGGTAAAGGTAGCGGTGAGAGGCCATGTAGGAGTACATGGTGGGTTGTCTCATTGCAGCCGTCCTCAGGAACTGAGTTCTGTGTTTGTGATCCATGATTCAGCTACTACCATACATTGGGCCCTGAAATATGACCCCGCTCGACTTCTTATTCACCCTAGTCCTCTGTCCAGGAGTTGCAAGTAGTTTCTGGTGTTTGTAGCTTACTGGAGACCGTGGACAGCGCTGACCGTAGGGGTGGGCTGTGATGCGGTAGGTACGTGGCACGGTGTACCGGATGCCCGTTTGGTATCTCAGGAACCCTGTTCACATCGTTTGGGGCTGTGAGCGAAACTCCGGCCGGATCTCCTCATGGATGGAACCCGAATAGGCGATAAACCTGGACTAGAGACTTAGGTGTTTATGTAGGTCGTGGTCTACACCCACGTCGGCTTTCGCTTGAAGTCTGCCGAGCACATGTCGTGTGCAGACGCTAAGTGGTGGAAACATGTATGAAGAAGTACACCCCTGCAGGGTTAACCTAATCTATTCGAATAGCCGTGTCCGCGGAAAAGGACTTCTGGGTTGCTTATATCAGTTCGTAGACAAGTGAAAGTGGATACTCTAAAATACGCAAGATAAGCGTGAGTGCTATGGATGGCGTTCTCGTAGGGGAACGAGAGCGGATCCATAGTGGTGTATTGATATGGTGAATATGTGGACTCGTGTGCGCCACTTCAAAAGAGTTACTTGCAGTCGTAGCTTAGGATAGCCACCGAGTCAAAGCTGGCTTGCTGCAGTTAAACCCCACCACCCCTTTGTTGATAATGATGCATATGTAGTTAGTTCCGATGTAAGTCTTGCTGGGTACATTTGTACTCACGTTTGCCTATTTTATGTTTTTGCAGAGAGACTTCGGTCTCACTAGTAGTTCGCGTGGACTTCGATGTTTAGCTTGTTACCTCAGCTACGATCTTGTGCCCTCGGCAGGATCTGGTAGATAGTCAGGCTTCTCAGCCTTTTTCATTTATAGATGTCTGTACCCAGACATGATAGCTTCCGCTTGTGCTTTGATTCGTATGCTCTGATTGTTGGGTCATGAGACCCATGTTTGTAATATCTCGCTCCTCGGAGCCTATTGAATAAATACTTGAGTCGTAGAGTCATGTTGTGATGCCATGTTGTATTTGCACATATCGAGCATATTGTGTGTATGTTATTGAAATGCTTGGTATGTGTGGGATCTGACCATCTAGTTGTTTATCTTTAGTAGCCTCTCTTACCGGGAAATGTCTCCTAGTGTTTCCACCGAGCCATGGTAGCTTGCTACTGCTCCGGAACACTTAGGCTGGCCGCCATGTGTCCTTCTTCGTTCCTGTGTCTGTCCCTTCGGGGAAATGTCACGCGATGAATACCGGAGTCCTGTTAGCCCGCTACAGCCCGGTTCACCGGAGTCCTGCTAGCCCAGTGCTACAGCCTGGATTCACTCGCTGATGACCGACACGTTCGATGCTGGGTCATGGATGCCTGTCCCTGTAAGTCTGTGCCACTTTGGGTTTACGACTAGCCATGTCAGCCCGGGCTCCTTATCATATGGATGCTAGCGACACTGTCATATACGTGTGCCAAAAGGCGCAAACGGTCCCGGGCAAAGGTAAGGCGACACCCGTGGGAATACCGTGCGTGAGGCCGCAAAGTGATATGAGGTGTTACATGCTAGGTCGATGTGGCATTGAGTCGGGGTCCTGACAGCGTTGGTATCAGAGCTTGACTGCCTGTAGGATTACCAAGCCAAACTGGTCGAAGTTGAGTCTAGAAATTCTTTAGTTATATAAGGGAATTGATTGTGGGATGGAACGTAAGGCTCTTTTTACTTCTTATACCTTATGCCCTTCTGATCTGAGTCATCTTATCTTTCCTACGGGGATTAAGAACTAGGCTATCTCTTCTTTCTATCAGGATCACGTGTTACTAATCCGTAGACTTATAAGATTGTTGGATTTAAGCTTGAGTTCAGTTTCTACTACTTCCGTACGTTAACTGTTGATCTCGAAACCTTGATACTATGCTTCTGAGTGATTATGCCACCATTTTTGTGAATGTCTCAAATCTTTTCTGAGCATTTACAGCCGTTATGCTGTCCGAGTCATCCCAGGTTTCCAAAGAGTCTGATGCATTTGCAAATCCCTTCCTCCTGTTTCCGATGTGCCTTTGGTCAGATTAATCACACAAATCAGTGAGTTGAGGTACTTTATTGCCTTGACATATATGTTGGAGTTGGTATTATGACCCTAGGTGTCTTAGGGGATCATCTAGTAATTTAGCCATGATTGTGTCCCAGTGTGATGATTCTGGCCATCATTCTCGTAAGCATCCCTTGATGCCACTTAGTTAGTAGGTATTCCATTCCGGGCTTCTTGAACCCGAGATTCACCCTACTTACTTCATGTCGATAGTGTTTGCTAGTTCCCTTAGGTTATTAGTAACCTTTGCGATAGTCCTTGAAGTCCGTGGTATCTTCTTCTTCCAAATACCATGAACTACTTATGGCAGAAGTTCCTCGTTGAACTGAACAATCACAACCAGAGTGCTCTTGATGAGTTCTCCATTATATATTGTGGTTCTGCCAGTTCTACCTTTCTGCATGGGTTATCCGGAGGAATTATGTTGAACTTGGTTCGACATACTAATCTATGCATCCACAACTCAGAAAGTTATATGTTCCTTTGAGTTGTCCCTCTTTAGTTGTCTACTGACCTTTTTCTATCAATTGATAGTCAAGAGTATGCGTGCGTTCGTTTGTCGATGCCTATTACTCTTGTGGTCCGTCAAGCCATTCTGTCCTGAATGACTTGGAGAAACAAACTCCAGTACCTCATCCATATCTAGGATTGGGTCAAAGTAGTTGTATTCCGCAGATCAGATGCCAATCCAGCTTTTGGTTCTGTTCTACCTTGGAGTATTACCCCCTTTATGTCAGAATTGTCATGAGAACTGCACCAACTCTCATGAATTTTGACGTAGTGATACTTCTCACCATCATTAGTCATTCCTCGGCCCTCGTGTTGATGCAACCGGAATACCGACAAATGAATTGTGATGTGTGAAATCCATACTCCCAGCAACCTCGTTGTTTGGTAGTTAAAGGACAATAATTTCATTCTTAGCCTATTGGTTCTTGAATCATCATTCTAAGACTGATCGTGCTATCTAGTCCTTATTTCCGGTGCACCCTTCGATCAATGAGTTAGGATTGTGCCAATCCCTCGCTCTGTTGATCATATCGTCTTGCCCTGAAAAGCAAGATTGTTCCTGAGCCTAATAGCATATCGGTGGTTGTGATTTTCCGATTATCTTCTCGGAAGTATCACCGGGTCGTCACCCGACCGCTATGTTGAGCTCGTGATCAAGTTGGTTTATCCTTGTAAACCACCCCTTCTCCAAGAATCTGTGTGGGATACCCCTGAGCTAGTTGGCTAAGCTGAACAACAACTTGGAAAGTTGGAAGATGGAAGCTTGCCCGACTTAGTTCGTTCCAAAGGGATATTCTTGTGTAGTGTGTGTTGAAGAAAGATGATATCTTCATCAATTGGTCCTTGTGATCAATTGTTCGATCTATTATCTTACCCAAACCTTTGATTTGAGTATGGGCTATCGTCAAATCAAATCCGAACCAATGATGTTCGTAGTGTTGTCTTACTCGTGGATTTTCCTCGAGCATACACCATTATATCGTTTGGGTCTGACTAGTGCTATCACTCGTTCACATAATTATGGAACTCCTTCTTCATGGAAACCAGGATGAGTTGTTGTTGAGCCCATCAGCAATATATTTAACCTCTCCATGATTATGTTGAACATCCAGCTAGTACTGGAAACTTTTCTAAGCATTATCTTCATGACCCGCTCATGGAGCATATGTCCGGATGAAAGATGTGACTTTCTCTAATTCACGTGCACTTGGTGTAAGTTGCCGCCGTGTATCCGAGAAAGATTGTTTTTGCTTCCTTGGAATCATCCCAAGTCAGTCATGCATGTGTGAAGTATACATTGGATTGTGAGATTAGCTACCTCCATTCTATATGTGTCCCGAGCACACCAAGCCACTGATTGATTTGTTCAAGGAGAAGAAGTTCCTTCTTAAGAGTATACCTTATGCAAGGACTTCGATATCCTCGATGATGGTTTTCCCCCGGAACTCGGTAGTGTTTTATTATAAGACTACCATGTGTTCATGTTTGTCTGTGACAGCGTGTTCACACGTGTGTAGCAGAACCAGCTCATGTTTTGGAGCTTGCTATCGTAGTTCATTTCCCGAGAATCTCGCAACGTCATCTCGTCGATTTATGTTGCAAACTTTCTTTTTCTTCCTAGACTCGATGAGTCTGGAATATCCTGACACCAACCAGATCTGAATCTCAGGCAGATATGATGGTTGGAACATTTCCCAAGAACTATAATATTGGTCTCTCGATAACCGGTAAGGTGGATGTCGTGGCCAACACACCCAGCCGGAAGACCCATTGTTGTAGTATCTTGATTAAGGAGGTTGGCCACCTCCCCATAAGGATTTCGTAGGATTTACTCCCTAGTTGTTCCTTATGGATTTTTGTGTTCCTGAAGTCCGACCTTTACTTGATGTTCTAGCTACCAAACCATTTCAATGAGTGGGTTACACTGGCACATCAAGGAGAACATTAGAAGTGGAGTGCTAAATGTCTCTCGGTCGATCATCCAGATTTTATTTCCTTGGCCCCGCCAAGGGTGAAATCTGAGAAAGTGTTATCTTCCTTTGCATCTGCATCATCCATCATCATTCATCATGGTAGCAAGTTGTGTTGCCAGGATCATTGACACGGATGTTGGTAAAACCTTGATGATTGTGGAAATGCTCAAGTTCTTGAGAGCACGCACAAGCGCTAGGTGTTATATTCGGCACTAACTGGGGATCCTCTCCGTTTCCTCGGCAATGCTATGACCTACTCAAACAGTGAATTCACTCTCTATTGTTGGGTTCTTCCCCAGTTACCAGAATCATTCCCAGCATTTGCATTTTGTTCCCAGCTTGCACCGTCAATGTGCCATTCTACCATGGGTCTCTTCCATTTCCGGTGGTAAGCAAGTTCATCCATTACGTTGTCTTCAACAAGGTAATCCACATCATCCAAGTCCAAGTATGCCATTCTACCGACCCCGCCAATCGATTGCTGTGATTTGCCTTAGGCTGATATAGAGAGTCTCAATGATCTCTATATCAAAGGTAATTCTTTTTGCCACTTAAGATAATAATCTACGAATCACCCTTCTCCAGGATGTTTCGTCGTGGTATCATGGCAATTCAACTCCTCGCTACGTTGACAACCGATCGCCACATTCTTAAGTCTGGAATTGTTGTCTACCTAGTGAACCTCGTCACCTGCTCCACTCCATTCCTCTAGAGGTGTGCTTCGTCTCTCAGCTCGAGAGATGTTGCTATGTCCCATTCCGTGAGTTAATCCTGAGTTGTTCAACCTTCGAGAAGAACGATTCTTCTAGGGTCTTTCCTTTCCTCTCGTTGTCATGTTAGTTGGAGTTCTCAGAACAAGACGACAAGACAAAGATGGTGATCGAATCAACGTTCCTATGAAGTGCAACCTGGATCGTGAAGAGTATATTAGTCTGCGTTACCCTTCACCTTACCCTACGCTTGAATCTCGAGACGAGATTCTTGTTTAGTGGGGGTGAGTTGTCACATCCCTAGCCTTACCCTGGCCTTGGACTAGCTTGGTTGCTGCATCATGTTTAAATTCAAATGAAATTTGAATTGAGGAATTTTCAAAGCCTCAGAATCCTTTAAAAAAATGATCAAGATAAAAATTGCTTCAAATAAGTCCAAGAAAATGTTCTTGTTATCCTCTAGAAATATTGGCAAGAGGTAAAATCCAAACCAATATTTTCGGTATCTCAGAAACATTTATTTTGGGTATTTGAATTAAATCAATAGCTATTTGAATTGGACTTATATCTACTGTTAAATAAATATAGGTCCAATAATTCTGAAATATTTTTGTGGAGCATTGTTTTAATTCTTTTAGCTCCTAAAAATATTGTCAGAAGCAAAATAAATTGAATTGGTTTCAAAACCAAATTCAAAACAAACCTGCAAAATAGAAAACAGAATTAAAACAGAAAGAGAGAGAGAGAGAGTTTTACCTGGCCACTTACCTGGCAACCCACTGGCCGGCCCAGCACTGTGCTGGCCCGTGCCAGCCAGCTGCTTCCCCTTGCCAGAGCAGGCAGGGAGGTGAGCATGGCGCGCCCGAGCTCGCCACGCACCACCCAGCCTCTCTGCATCGCCCTGGTCGCCGTTGCGCCGCGTGGATCGTCTCCTGGTCGTCGCCCCGACCTCGCCGACACCCCATTCGCCCCCCCTACGCCTCTCCTCGCCCGTTCCCCGCCATGGCCGAAGCCTCCATGGACGCGCTGCCGTAACCCCGCACCCACAGCCACTGCCCCACCTCTCCGACGTGATCCCGAGCTCCGCCACGACGTCGTCGTCCTCTCCATCGAGTCACGCGGCGCCAGAAGCTCTGCTGCATCTCCAACGCCGCCGTTTCCGACCTCGGGTGCCGGTGATCCCCGCCGTCGATTCGCCGGACCCCGTGCCTCCCCCGCCTCGCCAGCAGCACCAGAAGAACCGCGGTGAGCCGCTGCATCGTTTCCCCCATGCCTCGTTGCCTAATTCGCCCCCTAGCCGCATCAACCACCGGAGCCGAGCGCTCCCCGCCGCCGGCCATGTCGCCGCCGCGGTTGCAACCCCCGCACGTCGCACCAGAGCACGTAGGCGTGCTCAGCGTTTCCTCAGGAAGCCGCAGATCCCACCAGTTCTTCGTGAAACGCGCCGTAGCGCCTAACCGCTCGAACCCGAAGCTCCGGCCGCCGCCACGAGCTCGACTCCGGCGAGCCCGCTCCACCCCAGCTCCTCCCACTTGCACTACCAGACGCGCGCGACCCCCAGCTACGCGTAGGACCAATCCGCCGTCCAAATGGTCGCCTGTGGGCGAAACCCGACGCGCTCCGCCGCCACTGACCTCGCCGGCGACGAGCCGTCGGCCTAACCCCGGTCTAGTTAACCACTAGCTAAACCACCCCTAGTGCCACTGCCATGTGGGCCCTGTACCTGTTTAGTTTAATTTATTTTTCTATTTAGATTAGTTAATAATCCACTGAGACCCACACGTCAGCATTGACTTTGCTGACGCGGCCGTTGACTGGTCCCACATGTCATCCACCCAAACCAGCCCTGTTACACTGACCCGTGGACCCCAGCGTCAGGTTTGACCTGGGCTGGCGTCTGTTGACCTGCTGACGTCATAGTGACGCAATGCTAACGCAATAAGTATTTTCTGGATTTAAAAATAATCAGGAAATTCCAGAAAATACCCAAAACTTCTAAAAATCATAGAAAATTAACCGTAGCTCCAAATTAAATAATTTATATATGAAAAATTATCAGAAAAATTCAAGGAATCCATCTGTACCATTTTCATGCATGTTAGAACAACTTATAGCTGCTGTTTAGCACAAATCAAATAAAGGACATTTAAATAATCACATATGGAGTTTGAATTTGAATCTTGTATTCAAACCAACTTCATTTAATCTGTTGCTAGTTGCATTGGCTCAAAACACATTCATTTTGCCATGTCATGATCATGCATCATATTGTGCATTGCATTGATTGTGTTCCCTTCTGTGTTGCCGGTATTTGTCCCCTCTCGATAGACGTGATACCGATGATGTGATCGTTGACACTGATGAAGACTCAATGTTATCTTCAGAAGTGCGAGGCAAGCAAAACCCCCTTGTTCATTCCGATACAATCCCACTCTCTCGCTCCTGCTCTCTTTTACTGCATTAGGACAACACCGATTCAACTGTTACATGCTGCGGTAGTTGAACCCTTTATCCTCTGCATGACCTGTCATTGCCACAGTAAATAGATGAAACCCACTAGCATGAGTAGGAGTTGTTTGAGCCATGTTGTGCCTACTCATTCATGTTTGTTTGTCATGCCTGCTACTGCTTAGAGTTGAGTTAGGTCTGATTCATCGGGGATGAATTAGAGGTGTGTGAACATGTCCTACTGTGTGTGAGCTAAGCGTGTGAACACGATTTGGTAAAGGTAGCGGTGAGAGGCCATGTAGGAGTACATGGTGGGTTGTCTCATTGCAGCCGTCCTCAGGAACTGAGTTCTGTGTTTGTGATCCATGATTCAGCTACTACCATACATTGGGCCCTGAAATATGACCCCGCTCGACTTCTTATTCACCCTAGTCCTCTGTCCAGGAGTTGCAAGTAGTTTCTGGTGTTTGTAGCTTACTGGAGACCGTGGACAGCGCTGACCGTAGGGGTGGGCTGTGATGCGGTAGGTACGTGGCACGGTGTACCGGATGCCCGTTTGGTATCTCAGGAACCCTGTTCACATCGTTTGGGGCTGTGAGCGAAACTCCGGTCGGATCTCCTCATGGATGGAACCCGAATAGGCGATAAACCTGGACTAGAGACTTAGGTGTTTAGGTAGGTCGTGGTCTACACCCACGTCGGCTTTCGCTTGAAGTCTGCCGAGCACATGTCGTGTGCAGACGCTAAGTGGTGGAAACATGTATGAAGAAGTACACCCCTGCAGGGTTAACCTAATCTATTCGAATAGCCGTGTCCGCGGAAAAGGACTTCTGGGTTGCTTATATCAGTTCGTAGACAAGTGAAAGTGGATACTCTAAAATACGCAAGATAAGCGTGAGTGCTATGGATGGCGTTCTCGTAGGGGAACGAGAGCGGATCCATAGTGGTGTATTGATATGGTGAATATGTGGACTCGTGTGCGCCACTTCAAAAGAGTTACTTGCAGTCGTAGCTTAGGATAGCCACCGAGTCAAAGCTGGCTTGCTGCAGTTAAACCCCACCACCCCTTTGTTGATAATGATGCATATGTAGTTAGTTCCGATGTAAGTCTTGCTGGGTACATTTGTACTCACGTTTGCCTATTTTATGTTTTTGCAGAGAGACTTCGGTCTCACTAGTAGTTCGCGTGGACTTCGATGTTTAGCTTGTTACCTCAGCTACGATCTTGTGCCCTCGGCAGGATCTGGTAGATAGTCAGGCTTCTCAGCCTTTTTCATTTATAGATGTCTGTACCCAGACATGATAGCTTCCGCTTGTGCTTTGATTCGTATGCTCTGATTGTTGGGTCATGAGACCCATGTTTGTAATACCTCGCTCCTCGGAGCCTATTGAATAAATACTTGAGTCGTAGAGTCATGTTGTGATGCCATGTTGTATTTGCACATATCGAGCATATTGTGTGTATGTTATTGAAATGCTTGGTATGTGTGGGATCTGACCATCTAGTTGTTTATCTTTAGTAGCCTCTCTTACCGGGAAATGTCTCCTAGTGTTTCCACCGAGCCATGGTAGCTTGCTACTGCTCCGGAACACTTAGGCTGGCCGGCATGTGTCCTTCTTCGTTCCAGTGTCTGTCCCTTCGGGGAAATGTCACGCGATGAATACCGGAGTCCTGTTAGCCCGCTACAGCCCGGTTCACCGGAGTCCTGCTAGCCCAGTGCTACAGCCTGGATTCACTCGCTGATGACCGACACGTTCGATGCTGGGTCATGGATGCCTGTCCCTGTAAGTCTGTGCCACTTTGGGTTTACGACTAGCCATGTCAGCCCGGGCTCCTTATCATATGGATGCTAGCGACACTGTCATATACGTGTGCCAAAAGGCGCAAACGGTCCCGGGCAAAGGTAAGGCGACACCCGTGGGAATACCGTGTGTGAGGCCGCAAAGTGATATGAGGTGTTACATGCTAGGTCGATGTGGCATTGAGTCGGGGTCCTGACAGCGGCCATCTTGGCCATCTTCTCTTGGCTCTCGCAATGCGCGACCTTCTCGGCTTTCAACTCTTCGGCCGCCTTCAAAGCAGCCGCATTACTAATCCTCGCTTGTTCCTTGGCTCGGGCAAGTTCTGCCCGCAAGGTTTCCACGGTGGCAGCTCCATCTGCAGTCACAACATATTAAAGATACTGGCATCATGTTGCTCTTACTATGTGACGTTCACCAGATAATAACACTTACCCTGTGCCTCGTCAAGCCTCTTGTTAACAAGTTTGATGTCGGCGTCTGCCGCATCAAGTTGCCGTTTTAATTTGGCAAACTTACTAGTCCGGCTAGCCACCGGAGCTTCCACCACCTGCACATAGGGGCAGTCTGGTTATTGCCTGGGAATATGATCCTCTGTTCGCCGTCGTTCTCGACGACAACTAGAGTCTCAGGGGCTACTATCTACACAGGGCACACCTAATATGTGCAGTATTATCACATATTATCTCACGTACCTCAAAGCCTGTCAGTAGACTCATAAAGGCTTCATGTAATCCGCTTTCGGCGGACGAAATTCTCTCCATCACCGTACCCATCAGCATACGGTGTTCTTCTGAGATGGCCGCTCGCCCCACCAGCTCCCTCAGAACGTCCGACCGCATACCAGACGATGCCGGACTCTTTTGTCTGCTCTCTTCGGGAGACGAACGCTGGGGACTTTGGGGGTCTATGGGTTTGTCTTCTGGCCTCATCGAATCCGGAGAGGACCTCCATGACAACACTTCGGGGTCGCCCGCTTCTTGAGCGGAGGAATCCGGGGGAGGCGTTTCGCTCTCCATCATCTCTGGAAGAAGATCCCCCGAAGACGAGCTCAGCTGAGAGGGGCTAAGGCCCGAACTGCAAGATATATGCGGTGGTTATTTTCTTAGAAAAAGATAGCACACCTTTACTATTAAAAGTATTTTGGATCACTTACGACTCGTTGGAGGGCTGATCCCCCCGCGGACTTTGTGCGGCAAAAGCACCCCCCGAGGCAGGACCCTCTATGGGAGACTTCTTCTCCCGTTTGGAGGCTTCGGCTTCCGGATCCTCGGAAGCGGTCCTTTTCCTCCCTCAGTTATCCTCCTTCATGGAGATGCTCATTCCCTCGGTTGGAACGGGCAGCGATGGGGGCCCGCGTCCGCTCGGATTATGCCCCCCCCTCGTATCTTCCTTCGAGGGCCCCGGGCAAGGTGCGAGCTCGAGCATCTTTTCCAATACCGGATTTTCCAAACCCTCAGGGAGGGGGGCCAAACACCGAATCATCTTCGCCTTTGTTAGCCAGTCCTGATCAAAAAGCGAACTCTCAGAAATAACTTCGTGACGAATAAAAAACGGTGTGTTCGGCCAAGAGGATTTCTTACTTGTTCGGCGGCGCGGTTACTGCTCAGGCCCACGTCCTCGGTAATATCCGAACACTCTACTTGAGGTCCGAAGAATGACTTGTACATCTCCTCATGCGTCAGGCCGAGGAAACTTTGAATGGCATGCGGTCCCTCTGGGTTGAACTCCCACAAGCGAAGGGGTCGGTGTTTGCAAGGCTGGACTTGACGGACCAGCATAACTTGTATTACCACAACCAAATTAAAATCTCCCTCGAAGAGATCTCGGATGCGGCTTTGCAGCATAGGCGTGTCCTTGGCTAGACCCCAGCTCAGACCTCTGCTAATCCATGACATCAGTTGTGGTGGGGGGCCCGAGCGGAAAGCGGGGGCAGCCGCCCACTTGGCACTTCTGGGAGCTGTGACGTAAAACCACTCCCATTGCCATAATTCGGACACCTTTGGAAAGGAACCTTTCGGCCATGGAGATCCTGCCATCTTGCCTATTGATGCACCTCTGCACGCTGCATGTTGCCCCTCGATCATCTTCGGCTTTACTTCAAAGGTCTTGAGCCACAGGCCGAAGTGAGGGGTAACGCAGAGGAAGGCCTCACACGCGACAATAAATGTCGAGATGTGGAGAAAGGAGTCCGGAGCTAGATCGTGGAAATCTAGCCCGTAATAGAACATCAAACCCCGGACGAAGGGATTCAGAGTGAGGCCTAGACCTCGGAGGAAGTGGGATACAAACACGACGTTCTCGTTGGGTTCGGGAGTAGGGACAATCTGCCCTCGAGCAGGCAGCCAATGCGAAACCTCGGCGGTCAGGTATTTGGCCTCCCTCAATTTCTTAACTCCTCTTCCGTAATGGAGGAGGGCATCCATCGGCCTTGAAGGCTGGATCCAGACATGATTGAAGATCCAGAGCACCTAACCTGGGCTTTGGGTGTTAGAACTCGAGGCAGGGGAAGGGTTCGATTGAGCACGAGAGAGATAAGCGAAAACCTTGTCCCTTTATAAAGAGGGTGAATATCAAGCGTCCTCTCCGTAGCCGTTTAGGACTTGCCTATAATCTAGGAGTCCTAGACACGATTGGGTTACCCACGATTGCATTAAAGAGAATCCCGTAATTGGGGGAACACGATCTTCGCTTCGGCAAGACGTGTCAAGAAACTGCCTTGCGTTATGTGCGGGGCTAGTTAAAAGAAACGGTTCAAATAATCACCGGGCCATGACGTAGCGTCATGCTGCCAAAACAAGCCAGCAAATTAGATTTGCAAAAATATTATTCTCTCTACGGTGGTACGTGGAACTTATTTTGCAGGGTCGGACACTATCCTCGTTTTCAAATTCTTCCGTGATGTATTCGGAGAAGGAACCCGCCTTGCAATGCCGAAGACAATACTGTGCGTTGGACTCATCGTCATTGAAGCCTAGTTCAGGGGCTACAGAGGGAGTCCTGGATTAGGGGGTCTCCGGACAGCCAGACTATCTCCATTGGCCGGACTGTTAGACTATGAAGATACAAGATTGAAGACTTCGTCTCGTGTCCAGATGGGACTCTACTTGGCGTGGAAGGCAAGCTAGGCAATACGGATATGGATATTTCCTCCTTTGTAACCGACCTTGTGTAACCCTAACCCTCTCCGGTGTCTATATAAATCGAAGGGTTTTAGTCCGTAGGACAACAACATACAATCATACCATAGGCTAGCTTCTAGGGTTTAGCCTCTCTGATCTCGTGGTAGATCTACTCTTGTACTACCCATATCATCAATATCAATCAAGTAGGACATAGGGTTTTACCTCCATCAAGAGGGCCCAAACCTGGGTAAAACATCGTGTCCCCTGCCTCATGTTACCATCCGGCCTAGACGCACAGTTCGGGACCCCCTACCCGAGATCCTCCGGTTTTGACACCGACAGTACTCTTGTGGTTTCTTTTGGTTGCTCTGGCTTGTAAATGTATCTATGTTATCTAACCCTGTTTACTCAGGTTCATTCCCTCCTAAGCCAACTCAAGACCACAAGGTAAGTATATGCATTACACTCATGTGCATGAGGATTTCTTGCTGATGTACATATTGTTTTGCAAGAAAGACTTATGATCATGTAGGTACATTTCCTATATTTAGATCTTTTGCTCTGATGCATATAGCCAAGATACATGTAACACATTGCTTACTCTGTCATGCTATGCATTCACATGCTCTTATAGTCCATATTTACATGATTGCATACATGTAGGCGGAACCTATGCATGTTACATATCTTTCCAAAGCTTTACTCATTATTCTCTATATCTTTATCTAAAGCTTTGATGTATGTTGTCATCAATTACCAAAAAGGGGGAGATTGAAAGCACAAGTGCTCCGTGGGTGATTTTGGTAATTAATGTCAACATATCTCTTGTTGGACTAATGCTTTCATCTAGAATGCTTCAGATGATTTCAACAATGGAGTGGCATGGACTAAAGGGTGTGGAACCCTTTCGAGATGATAAGGACAAAGGATTGGCTCAAGCTCAAAGACTCAGGACTCTACATTTTTCATTTTTAGTGATCCAAGATCACATTGAGTCCATAGGAAAGCCAATACTATTAAGAGGGGATGAGGTGTTGCTTATGGCTTGCTTGCTCAAAGTGTTTAGTGATATGCTCCAAAGCCCTCAACAACTTTCTCAAATCCACATATGTCCCAAACCAAAAGTCAAACTCGGCCCCACCAAACTTTCCTATCCGACGCCACCGAGTTCACTTGACCTAGCCACTACCAGAAACCCTAATCAATTCGGTCTCACCGATGGGATCTCGGTCTCATCGAGATGGGCTTGCAAACTCTATGTTGCCTATTGCATTAATTTCGCTCCCACCGAAATATGAAATCGGTCCCACCGAGTTTGCTTAGCCAACTCTCTGTTTAGCTTATCACCAAAATCGGTCCCACCGAGTTTGTGTAATCGGTCCAACCGAGATGAGGCTTTACCCTAACCCTAATGGAGTCGGTCCCACCGAGTTGATCATGTCGGTCCCACCGAAATGCCAAATGGTCACATTATGAATCAAATCGGTCCGATCGAGTTTTATGATTCGGTCCCACCGAGTTTGGTGATTTATGTGTAACGGTTAGATTTTGTGTGGAGGCTATATATACCCCTCCACCCACTCTTTATTCATGGAGAGAGCCATCAGAATATGCCTACACTTCCAACATACATTTTCTGAGAGAGAACCACCTACACTTGTGTTGAGGTCAAGATATTCCATTCCAACCACATAAATCTTGATCTCTAGCCTTCCTCAAGTTGCTTTCTACTCAAATCATCTTTCTACCAAATCCAATCCTATGAGAGAGAGTTGGGTGTTGAGGAGACTATCATTTGAAGCACAAGAGCAAGGAGTTCATCATGAACACACCATCTATTACCTTTTGGAGAGTGGTGTCTCCTAGATTGGTTAGGTGTCACTTGGGAGCCACCGTCAAGATTGTGGAGTTGAACCAAGGAGTTTGTACGGGCAAGGAGATCGCCTACTTCGTGAAGATCTACCCTAGTGAAGCATGTCCTTCGTGGGCGATGGCCATGGTGGGATAGACAAGGTTGCTTCTTCGTGGACCCTTCATGGGTGGAGCCCTCCATGGACTCGCGCAACCGTTACCCTTCATGGGTTGAAGTCTCCATCAACATGGATGTACGATAGCACCACCTATCGGAACCACGCCAAAAATCTCTGTGTCTCCATTTGTGTTTGCACACTCGAATCCCATCCCTTTACATTCTTGCAACTTGCATGATTTACTTTCCATTGCTCATATACTCTTGTCATGCTTGCTTCATATGTATTGTGAATGTTTGAACTTGTGCTAAAACTCCACTTAACTTAAATAATTTAAAAACTGCAATTTCTTTGCTAAGAGTCCATTCA
>NC_041380.1:235221523-235242984 GCF_002162155.2 Triticum dicoccoides | reverse complement strand
CTCACAATCCCTTCACGGTCACTTACGAGAGTGAGATCTGATAGAGATAATAATAGTAAGATAAATATTTTTGGTATTTTTATGATATAGATTGAAAGTAAAGATTGCAAACTAAAATAGATTGGAAACTTATATGATAAAAGATAGACCCGGGGTCCATAGGTTTCACTAGTGGCTTCTCTCAAGATAGCATAAGTATTACGGTGGGTGAACAAATTACTGTCGAGCAATTGATAGAAAAGTGAATAATTATGAGAACATCTAGGCATGATCATGTATATAGGCATCACGTCCGCGACAAGTAGACTGAAACGATTCTGCATCTACTACTATTACTCCACACATCGACCGCTATCTAGCATGCATCTAGAGTATTAAGTTCATAAGAACAGAGTAATGCATTAGGAAAGATGACATGATGTAGAGGGATAAACTCAAGCAATATGATATAAACCCCATCTTTTTATCCTCGATGGCAACAATACAATACGTGCCTTGCTGCCCCTGCTGTCACATGGAAAGGACACCGCAAGATTGAACCCAAAGCTAAGCACTTCTCCCATTGCAAGAAAGATCAATCTAGTAGGCCAAACCAAACTGATAATTTGAAGAGACTTGCAAAGATAACCAATCATACATAAAGGATTTCAGAGAAGAATCAAATATTGTTGATAGGTAAACTTGATCATAAACCCACAATTCATTGGATCTCGACAAACACACCGCAAAAGAGTTACATCAAATATATCTCCAAGAAGATCGAGGAGAACATTGTATTGAGATCCAAAGAGAGAGAAGAAGCCATCTAGCTAATAACTATGGACCCGAAGGTCTGAGGTAAACTACTCGCACATCATCGGAGAGGCTATGGTGTTGATGTAGAAGCCCTCCATGATCGATGCCCCCTTCGATGGAGCTTCGGAAAAGGCCCCAAGATGGGATCTCTTGCGTACAGAAGGTTGCGGCGGTGGAAATAGGGTTTTGTGGTGCTCCTGGATGTTTTCAGGGTATGTAGACATATATAGGAGGAAGAAGTAGGTCGGTGGAGCCACGAGGGGCCCACGAGGGTGGAGGGCACGCCCAGGGGGGTAGGCGCGCCCCCTGCCTCGTGGCCTCCTCGTTGGTTGCTTGACGTCCACTCCAAATCCCCTGGATCATGTTTGTTCCAAAAATAACTCTCCCGAAGGTTTTATTCCATTTGGATTCCGTTTGATATTCCTTTTCTGCGAAACATTGAAATAGGCAAAAAACAGCAATTTGCACTAGGCCTTGGGTTAGTAGGTTAGTCCCAAAAATAATATGAAAGTGTATAAATAAGCCCATTAACATCCAAAACAGATAATATAATATCATGGAACAATCAAAAATTATAGATACGTTGTAGACGTATCAAGCATCCCCAAGCTTAATTCTTGCTCGTCCTCGAGTAGGTAAATGATAAAAACAGAATTTTTGATGTGGAATGCTACCTAGCATAATTCTCAATGTAACTTTATTTATTGTGGCATGAATGTTCAGATCCAAAAGATTCAAGACAAAAGTTTAATATTGACATAAAAATAGTAATACTTCAAGCATACTAACAAAGCAATTATGTCTTCTCAAAATAACATGGCCAAAGGAAGTTATCCCTACAAAATCATATAGTCTGGCTATGCTCTATCTTCATCACACAAAGTATTTAAATCATGCACAACCCCGATGACAAGCCAAGCAATTGTTTCATACTTTTGATGTTCTCAAACTTTTTCAATCTTCACGCAATACATGAGCATGAGCCATGGAAATAGCACTATATGTGGAATAGAATGGTGGTTGTGGAGAAGACAAAAAGGAGAAGATAGTCTCACATCAACTAGGCGTATCAACAGGCTATGGAGATGCCCATCAATAGATATTAATGTGAGTGAGTAGTGATTGCCATGCAACGGATGCACAAGAGCTATAAGTGTATGAAAGCTCAAAAAGAAACTAAGTGGGTGTGCATCCAACTCGCTTGCTCACGAAGACCTAGGGCATTTTGAGGAAGCCCATCATTGGAATATACAAGCCAAGTTCTATAATGTAAAATTCCCACTAGTATATGAAGGTGACAACATAAGAGACTCTCTATCTTGAAGATCATGGTGCTACTTTGAAGCACAAGTGTGGAAAAAGGATAGTAGCAGTGTCCATTCTCTCTTTTTCTCTCATCATTTTTTTCTCTTTTTTTATTTGGGCCTTTTCTCTTTTTTGGCCTCTTTTTTCTTTTCTTTTTTATTTTTCGTCCGGAGTCTCATCCTGACTTGTGGGGGAATCATAGTCTCCATCATCCTTCCCTCACATGGGACAATGCTCTAATAATGATGATCATCACACTTTATTTACTTACAACTCAAAAATTACAACTCAATTCTTAGAACAAAATATGACTCTATGTGAATGCCTCCAGCGGTGTACTGGGATGTGCAATGAATCAAAAGTGACATGTATCAAAGAATTATGAACGGCGGCTTTGCCACAAATACGATGTCAACTACATGGTCATGCAAAGCAATATGACAATGATGAAGCGTGTCATAATAACGGAACGGTGGAAAGTTGCATGGCAATATATCTTGGAATGGCAATGGAAATGTCATAATAGGTAGGTATGGTGGCTGTTTTGAGGAAGGTGTATGGTGGGTTTATGGCACCAGCGAAAGTTGCACGGTACTAGAGAGGCTAGCAATGATGGAAGGGTGAGAGTGCGTATAATCCATGGACTCAACATTAGTCATAAAGAACTCACATACTTATTGCAAAAATTTATTAGTTATCAAAACAAAGTACTACGTGCATGCTCCCAGGGGGATAGATTGGTAGGAAAAGACCATCGCTCGTCCCCGACCGCCACTCATAAGGAAGACAATCAATAAATAAATCATGCTCCGACTTCATCACATAACGTTTCACCATACGTGCATGCTACGGGAATCACAAACTTTATAACAAGTATTTCTAAAATTCACAACTACTCAACTAGCATGACTCTAATATTACCATCTTCATATCTCAAAACAATCATCAAGTATCAAACTTCTCATAGTATTCAATGCACTTTTTATGATAGTTTTTATTATATCCATCTTGGATTCCTATCATATTTGGACTAATTTTATAACCAAAGCAAATTGCCATGCTATTCTAAAGGACTCTCAAAATAATATAAGTGAAGCATGAGAGATCAGTAATTTCTATAAAATAAAACCACAACCGTTCTCTAAAAGATATAAGTGAAGTACTAGAGCAAAATTATCTAGCTCAAAAGATATAAGTGAAGCACATAGAGTATTCTAATAAATTCCCATTCATGTGTGTCTCTCCCAAAAGGTGTGTACAGCAAGGATGATTGTGGTAAACTAAAAAGGAAAGAGTCAAATCATACAAGACGCTCCAAGCAAAACACATATCATGTGGTGAATAAAAATATAGCCTCAAGTAAAGTTACCGATAGAAGAAGACGAAAGAGGGGATGCCTTCCGGGGCATCCCCAAGCTTAGGATTTTGGTTTTCCTTGAATTTTACCTTGGGGTGCCTTGGGCATCTCAAAGCTTAGGCTCTTGCCACTCCTTATTCCATAATCCATCAAATCTTTACCCAAAACTTGAAAACTTCACAACACAAAACTTAAACAGAAAATCTCATGAGCTCTGTTAGTATAAGAAAACAAACCACCACTTAAGGTACTGTAATGAACTCATTCTTTATTTGTATTGGTGTTAAACCTACTGTATTCCAACTTCTCTATGGTTCATAACCTCATCAAAATAAGCAAACAACACACAAAAACAGAATCTGTCAAAAACAGAACAGTGTGTAGTAATCTGTAGGTTTCGAATAATTCTGTAAGCCCAAAAATTATAAAATAAATTGCTAGACGTGAGGAATTTATCTATTAATCATCTGCAAAAAGAATCAACTTAATCGCACTTTCCAGTAAAAGATGGCAGCAAATATCGTGAGCGCTGAAGTTTCTGTTTTTTACAGCAAGATCGCAAAGACTTTCTCCAAGTCTTCCCAAAGGTTCTACTTGGCACAAACACTAATTAAAAGCATAAAACCACATCTAAGAAGAGGATAGATGAATTATTTATTACTAAACATAACCAAAAAGCAAGGAAGAAAAATAAAATTGGGTTGCCTCCCAACAAGCGCTATCGTTTAACGCCCCTAGCTAGGCATAAAAGCAAGAATAGATCTAGGTATTATCATCTTTGGTATGTAATACATAAGTGGCTCTCATAATAGATTCATAAGGTAATTTAATTTTGTTTCTAGGAAAGTGTTGCATGCCCTTTGTCGGTGTCAAAACCGGCGGATCTCGGGTAGGGGGTCCCGAACTGTGCGTCTAAGGCGGATGGTAACAGGAGGCAGGGAACACGATGTTTTACCCAGGTTCGGGCCCTCTTGATGGAGGTAAAACCCTATGTCCTGCTTGATTTATTCTTGATAATATGAGTAGTTACAAGAGTTGATCTACCACGAGATCGGGGAGGCTAAACCCTAGAAGCTAGCCTATGGTATGATTGTATGTTGTCCTACGGACTAAAACCCTCCGGTTTATATAGACACCGGAGGGGGCTAGGGTTACACAAGGTCGGTTACAAAGGAGGAGATATACATATCTGTATTGCCTAGCTTGCCTTCCATGCCAAGTAGAGTCCCATCCGGACACGGGACGAAGTCTTCAATCTTGTATCTTCATAGTCCAACAGTCCGGCCAAAGGATATAATCCGGCTGTCCGGAGACCCCCTAATCTAGGACTCCCTCAGTAGCCCCTGAACCAGGCTTCAATGACGATGAGTCCGGCGCGCAGTGTTGTCTTCGGCATTGCAAGGCGGGTTCCTCCTCCGAATACACCACGGAAGAATTTGAATACAAGGATAGTGTCCGACCCTGCAAAATAAGTTCCACATACCACCGTAGAGAGAATAATATTACCACAAAACTAATCTGCTGACACATTTCGGCAGCATGACATCACGCCACGGCCCGATAATTATTTGAACCGTTTTTCTTTAACCAGCCCCGCACATAACGCGAGGCGGTTTTTTGACACGTCTTGTCAAAGCAGAGATCGTGTCCCCCTTATTACGGGATTCTCATCAGTACGGACATGGGTAACCCAACCGCGCCATCAATTACGGCGCTTGGGGGATAAGCGAGTTTTACCAGGCTAGTGGGGGCGCATAGTTTAGTCCGCCCTTATAAAGGGATAAGATCTCACCTTTTTCTACCCACGCCTTCTTCCTCCTTGCTCATCCTTCTCGCGCACTCGAGCTCCAGCGCCCAAGTCCGCATCCTTCTCCTCAACTCTCTCCAAACATGTCCGGAGCGGGAGGCAAGTGGATGGCCTCCTCCGTCATGGAGGGACACATCAAAAAGCTACGTGGAGCCGGATACTTAGCCACGGATATCGCGCACCGGCTGCCAGCCGCGGGGTAGATCGTCCCTACCCTGGAACCTCACGAAAGGGTGGTTTTCCACCCCCATTTCATCCGCGGATTGGGGTTTCCCCTCCATCCATTCGTCTGCGGCCTCATGTTCTATTACGGTCTGGACTTTCATGGTCTGGCCCCGAATTTCATCCTCAACATCTCGGCGTTCATCGTCATGTGCGAGGCTTTCCTCCGCATCCGGCCCCACTTCGGCCTATGGCTGAAGACCTTCAATATCAAGCCGAAGGTTGTAGGCGTCCAACAAGCGGAATGCGGCGGAGCCACGGTGGGAAAAATTCCCAATGTTACATGGCTCGAGGGCTCCTTCATGGAGACCGTAAAGGGGTGGCAATCGGGGTGGTTCTACATCACCGAGCCGCGCGACACCAACTGGGTGGCGGCCCCTGAGTTTCGATCTGGAATCCCCACGTGGCTCACTTCCTGGAAGGAGAAGGGCCTGTCCTGGGGTTCATCGGTGGAGCTGGATGGACTCCAGAAGTGTATCCGGAACATGATAAGCAAGAAACTTAAGCTTGTGAACATAGTCCAGGTCATGCTCTTCCACCGGATCCTCCCGTGTCAACAACGGGATTTTAACTTATGGGAGTTCGACCCGGCCCAGCACCAGACTCTACACGAGCTCTTTGACACGACGCATAAGGACGTCTGGAGGGTGTTTTTCAAGGGCGCCGAGGTCCCTCCTTCTCTTACTGAGGACTGCGGGCTAAGCGTGAAGCGCCCTGCGAATTCAGTAAGTTCTGTATATCTGGTAGGATATTTATTTCCCATAGCAGAACCATGTGCGGGGTCTGAGCTCCCATGCCTTTGACAGGACTGGGTGGAGACATCGGAGCAGATTAACTGTCCGACCCCTCTGCCCGAAGACCCTGCGGATGCTCTCCTGACGGAGATGCGGACTCCGGCTCCTTATGAGGTGCCGGAGAAGACCAAGAAGAAGGCCAAGGGAACCCGAAAGAGTTACCGGCGCCAGGTGGTATCAGACTCATCGTCCGATAACACCGAGACGCACTCCTCCCGTGAAAAGAGGAGAAGGAAGATGAAAATTCTCCCCTTCCAGCCGGGGGAGACAAGAAAAGGAAGGCCTCCCCAACCGGGGAGGCCGAAGGGCCCAAGAAGGGAAGGACTCTCCTTCCGGACTGCTCCACCACCGCCCCGACGGCGAAGATGAGTGGCTACTCAGGGCCAAGCCCCTGGCGAAGTCGTAAGTATTCAGATACCAGAGTAACTCATAGCATACCTTTGTCGCACTGCTTCTCCTAACGTCGAATATGATTATGCAGTCCGCCCCACGTATCGATGTATCATCGCCGGACGGTTCCTTAGACTCGTCGGACATGAATAGTGATACACTTCCAACCACCTCCTCTCCTTGACCTACGGACAATGCTGAGGTATTGTCTCAAGGGGCACCGAGCCGGCGGGGAGACAGTCCCTGAGGCGCCTCAAGGCGACCTTCCGGACTCCAGGAGCAAAGGAGCAAGGCTCCCGGGGGCTCCAAGTTCGGCTCTCAGCCGAACACTGCGCCAGAACCTCCAATGGTTCCGGACTCGGGCAGGCGGCCCCCTTCCAAAAGGGGCAAGCAGCCCATGCCGGTGACCTCTGTCCATCCAGAGGCACCGGACAACTTGCTGGGAGCGCTTCGCGGCGCTTCCATCAACGAAGAGCACCGCACTATTATGAGTGCGGTGATCAAGAAGGTTCAGTCCGCCAAGAGCGAACTGACTGAAGCCTGTGCCAGCCTTCTAACAGGCTTTGAGGTAAGTATTTAAAATATAGGGAAAAAATTACCGCATAGATAGTAGCCCCTGATGCTCTGTTTGGTGTTCACAAAGAAAAGCCGAATAGAGGATCAAATAATATTTGCAGGAGTCTAATATAAGTATGCCTGTATGCATATGCAGGCTTCGTTGCTGACCTCTGCCGCACTGACTGCGGAGGTCGCCGCACTGAAGCAGGACCTCGAGGGGTCCGAGAAAGAGCTCGGCCTTGCCAAGAGGCAGCTCGACGAGAACAAAGGTAAGTAATACCTTGTCTATATATAAAAGAAAATGTGGTTGCGAAATGACAGGATCATCATGAATGTGCCAGGGGCCACGACCGAAGTAGCGACCCTGAAGCAAGCGCTGTCCGAGGCCGAAGATAAAGCGGCCAAGGAGCGCACCGAGTGGGAAAATCAAGAGGCACGGGTGGGCGAGGTGCAGCAAGAGCTCCATGCTCTCGTGAAGAAGCACGAGGCTTTGGAGCTTGACTCGAAGATGCGAGAGTCCAAGCTTGCCGCGGCCCTCGAGAGCACAAAGAATGCCAAGGCTGACGCCCGAAAGGCCCTCCAGGAGATTGAGGCGATGAGGAAGATAGCGGCGGGTAAGGCATTAAATATGCAAAGCAAGCATGTGAAAGTAAATTACTTGTTACTTACCCGAGTCCGGAGCTCTCCAGGAGCATTCGCAGATTTGCCCCGCAGCGTGTCGGATGCCGCGAAATATTACCAGGCCGAGGAGGGAAGCTCAACGGAGAAGTTGTTCTGATCTTAGTATACTGGGACCGAACACCCGATGCCTATGAGCGGCCAGCTGAAGCAACTGGTCGAGCTGCACAAGGCGGCCGAACAGGCCATGAAGGGCTTTATAGTCCGGATGTGGCCTGGCGACTCCCTTCCCAATAGCTACTTCGGCCTGGTGAGGCAGCTTGTGGATGCCTGCCCACGGCTGGAAGTCATCAAGCGGTCTGTTTGTATCGAAGGTGTCCACCGGGCTTTTGCCCGTGCAAAGGTGCACTAGGCCAAGATGGATGTTGAGAAGCTGGTGAAGGAGGGGCCGCCGCAGGGCAAGGAGCATCGCCACCCCGAGATGTATTATGAGGGTGTCCTGAAGGGTGCCCGTCTTGTGGCGGACGAGTGTGCGAAGGATGTAATTTTTGAATGAACTTGCTCGTGTGATCCTGTATTATGAAAACTTGTTCATATGCGCTATGCAACGCTTGCTTGAATTTAAAATATTACCTTCTGTGCGACTGTTTATCAAATCTGAGAGATGGCTAGTCGTCGGCTTCTGCCCCCATGCCACGAGTGCTAGGGTGTTCGGGATAAATCTAAGCACTCTTTTTCCCATTGTTGGGTCCTTCGAGGGAGGCGCTCGGCACAACGAACAAGGCAATCTGACTATAATGCTTTATCACTCTCACTTAGCCATAGAAGTCTACAATTTTAAATTTTGGCGAAGCCCCTAGTATTCAGAAGGCCGAATTCGGGGCGCTATACACGCCTTAAGCCAGACAAAGCCGACTCCTCGCTCTAAGCGGCATAAGTCTTTAGGGACTCGAGACCTCTCGAACAGCGACCAGCTCTCGCCTTATCATGACAGTAAGTTTTAGCTTTCTCTACTGAGGTGCTTAGCCCAGATGAACCGGGGCACAATCGCAGTAGTTCTCCCAGTGCTACCTTAGCTGATATAGTGGAATGTAAGGTACCAAAACATGGGAGCCGGGCAAACCCAACTATTGACCCAAGACATGATTCGAAGCTGATGCATATAATGCTATAAATTCGGGGTGCCGCACTGTTGAAAGTGTTCGGACTTCTCACGCCGTATTATGGGGTATGCTTAAGCCCCTGGCGTATTGTCCATACCAGAGTGTACGGGTGCTGAATGTCATGAACGAACATATATATAAAAAAAGAAGAATAGGGAATGCGATAATAGTCTAGTGCTATGCATTGTTTATTCAAAAAGGTGCGTCGAAGCAGAATGATACAAGTAGTGCGATAAGCAAAAAGTAGGACTATTTGACATGTCCCCTCCAAGGGCAAGCTGAGGAATGGTGTTTGAAGCAGGTATTTCACTCGTTATCAGAGACCACCTAGGAGTTCCATGGTGCGACGTAGCTTTCTGCCTCCTTGGTTGTTGCATCATGTGTCCGGCAATCATACTGCCAGACAGGGTTTCCAGAGATTAACGTCCTGAAAGAGAGAAAAATAACAAAGCGGGAAGCCCCTAGTGCAGTTGAACCGCGTCTTGGGGCGTGCCGTAGTCGTGCCCCCCTCCCCACCTGTGCCCATGGTATTTTCAATGTGTAATTAAGTACGCGTGGCATGGTTTTCGCCGTTTGGCTGGGACTGGGGTGGGGGCCTCATTGCTATGCAAGCTCGGAACGTGCCAGGCGGTCTTGTTGCCGATTACTCCGGACGCGATTGAAGGTGTCCGGGTCCTTAATCTCCGAACTGGTGGATTGCCTTAAGAGGCTGCTTTGCGCTTCTGCTGCGAGGGCCGCAGTGTGCTCCTCCGTGCGGAGAGAGCGCTCTATGTTTCCATTAACTGTGATGACCCCCCGAGGTCCTGGCATCTTGAGCTTGAGGTATGCATAATGCGGTACCGCATTGAATCTCGCAAATTTGGTTCGCCCGAGCAGTGCATGATAGCCACTGCGGAACGGGACTATATCGAGGACTAACTCCTCGCTTCGGAAGTTATTCGGGGATCCAAAGACCACTTCTAGTGTGACTGAGCCTGTGCGATGGGCCTCTACACCTGGTATGACGCCTTTGAAGGTCGTTTTTGTGGGTTTGATCCTTGAGGGGTCTATGCCCATTTTGCGCACTGTGTCCTGATAAAGCAGGTTCAGGCTGCTGCCACCGTCCATAAGGACTCGAGTGAGGTGAAATCCGTCGATGATTGGGTCTAAGGCCAGTGCGGCGAATCCGCCATGACGGATACTAGTGGGGTGGTCCCTGCGATCGAAGGTGATCGGACCGGAGGACCATTGGTTGAACTTTGGGACGACTGGCTCCAACGCATATACGTCCCTTAGCGCACGCTTCCGCTCCCTCTTGGGGATGTGGGTTGCGTATATCATGTTCACCGTCCGCACTTGTGGGGGGGACCTCTTCTGTCCTCCGATGTTCGGCGGCCGGGGGTCCTCCTCGTCATCGCTATGCAACCCCTTATCTTTGTTTTCGGCATTTAACTTGCCGGCCTGCTTAAACACCCAACAATCCCTGTTGGTGTGGTTGGCTGGCTTGTCGGGGGTGCCATGTATTTGACATGAGCGATCGAGTATACGGTCCAAACTGGACGGGCCCGGAGTGCTTCTTTTGAATGGCTTTTTCCACTGACCGGGTTTAGAGCCTTTGAATCCGGCATTGACTGCCGTATCCTCGGTATTGTCGTTGTTGATGCGGCACTTGTGTTTGTTGAGACGTGACCTGCCATTGCCATCCTGGGTATCCGAAGTGCCATGGTTCTTTGATATATTATTGTTGTGAGCCAGCCAGCTGTCTTCTCCCGTGCAAAAGCGGGTCATGAGTGTCGTGAGGGCTGCCATAGATTTCGGCTTTTCCTGGCCAAGGTGCCGGGCGAGCCACTCATCGCGGATGTTGTGCTTAAAAGCTGCTAGGGCCTCTGCATCCAGATTGCCTGGCCGATTCCTCTGGCTGCTGAATTATGTGGCTCAAGTCATCGGCATCTGGTGGTCGCACATAAGTGCCCTGGAAGTTGTTGAGGAATGCGGCTTCTAGATCTTCCCAACAGCCAATGGATTCTGCTGGCAGGCTGTTGAGCCAATGCTGAGCTGGTCCTTTGAGTTTGAGTGGGAGGTATTTGATGGCGTGTAGATTATCACCACGGGCCATGTGGATGTGCAGGAGGAAGTCCTCGATCCATACCGCAGGATCTGTTGTGCCGTCGTATGATTCGATATTTACGGGTTTGAAACCCTCTGGGATTTTGTTATCCATTACTTCGTCTGTGAAGCATAGGGGGTGTGTGGCGCCTCTGTACTGGGCTATATCGCGACGCAGCTCACTGAGTCTTGTCCGCTATGTTCGGCCCGGCCGGATTTACTTTTACTGTATCCGGCGTGACAATTATCGTCTCAAATAGTGGCGCACCCTCGTGATCCGTAGATCGATCTTGCGTGTTTTGCTTTGTCCTCCAATACATATCGCAGGTCTGGCGTATTTCCCCATGCCTTGACATTTTTATTTGAGTGGCGTCGGGGTGCGGGCTGAGCTTTTGGCTGAAATGCCTCTTTGTCGCGGCCACGAGGTGGCCGATCAGCCGCGTCATACACTGGAGATGTAGGTTTTGGTGCTTCCTCCTCCAGTCGGGGTAGCAACCTGTGCTTTGGGTAACTCTTGGAGGGACGTTCGAGTTTATATTCCTCGGCCGCAAGGACTTTAGTCCATCTGTCAGCTAGAAAATCTTGATCAGCTTGAAGTTGTTGTTGCTTTTTCTGAAGGCTATTTGCCGTGGCTATAAGCTGGTGCTTGAAGCGCTCTTGTTCGATGGGGTCCTCAGGCACGACGAATTCGTCATCGTCGAGGCTTGCCTCATCTTCGGAGGGAGGCATGTAATTATCATCCTCTGCCTCTCCATTTGCCGCTCTCTCGGGAGGGCTGGCTTCTCCATCCTCCTGCCCTAAATCTTGATGGAGGGGATTGTTGTCGTCTTCGGCATTGTCCGGAGTGCTATTATCTCCTGTGCTGGTGTCACCACTTTTGCTTTGGCGAGACTTAGAACAGTGTCGCTGACGTCGGTGCTTCGGTTGCTTCTTGGAGGGGTCATCCTCCATTGTCCCATCGCCATTGCCTTCTTTGGGTGTGTCCACCATATATATGTCATATGACGAGGTGGTTGTCCAGTGCCCTATGGGCAGTGGTTCTTGTTCGCCTCCCGCATCGTCGTCCATGTCGTCAATGTCTTTGGAGTCAAAGTCGAGCATGTCGGTCAAATCGTCGACAGTGGCTACTAAGTGGGTGGTGGGTGGGCGGTGAATTTCTTCGTCATCCGCATCCCAATCCTGCCGGACATAGTTCGACCGTGACTCTCCTGACAAGGAGAGATACCTTAATGAGTTTAGTATGTCACCGAAGGGCGACTGTTGAAAGATATCCGCAGAGGTAAACTCCATGATCGGCCGCCCAGTCGGATTAGATAGGCACGGGCGCAGGCGGTTCGGAGTCCATGGCCGGGGAAGGATCCGGCAGCTTGGCATCACGGCTCTCGTGAAGGGTAAGGTCGATACTCGGCTCGATCACCACTGAGGATACGGCCTCCGTGGCAGGGTCTATCCACCCATCCATGAATGGCACAACTGGCTTCGAATTGAGGGTCGGAGCGGTTGCCGGCGCGATCTCCTGAACACTGTCCGATGGTAGAGCTAAATCATGCTTATCGTGACCGTGTGGGGCACTAGGCAGGGGCTCGAATCCGTCGAAGATCAAGTCTCCGCGGATATCGTCCGTGTAGTTTAAGCTTCCAAACCTGACCTGGTGACCAGGGGCGTAACTCTCGATCTACTCCAGATGGCCAAGCGGGTTGGCCCGTAGTGCGAAGCTGCCGAACACAAAGATCTGTCCGGGGAGAAAAGTCTCACCCTAAACTGCATCGCTATCGATGATTGAAGGGCCATCAAGCCTAATGATGATAACACAGAGGAGCTCTCAATGAAAGCACCAGTGTCGGTGTCAAAACCGGTGGATCTTGGGTAGGGGGTCCCGAACTGTGCGTCTAAGGCGGATGGTAACAGGAGGCAGGGGACACAATGTTTTGCCCAGGTTCGGGCCCTCTTGATGGAGGTAAAACCCTACGTCCTGCTTGATTTATTCTTGATAATATGAGTAGTACAAGAGTTGATCTACCACGAGATCGGAGAGGCTAAACCCTAGAAGCTAGCCTATGGTATGATTGTATGTTGTCCTACGGACTAAAACCCTCCGGTTTATATAGACACCGGAGGGGGCCAGGGTTACACAAGGTCAGTTACAAAGGAGGAGATATACATATCCGTATTGCCTAGCTTGCCTTCCACGCCAAGTAGAGTCCCATCCGGCCACAGGACGAAGTCTTCAATCATGTATCTTCATAGTCCAACAGTCCGGCCAAAGGATATAATCCGGCTGTCTGGACACCCCCTAATCTAGGACTCCCTCACCCTTCCTTAACAGAAATTGGAATCTAATGTTTCCTTCTTTCATATAAATAATTGCACCAATCGTTCTAAGGAAAGGTCTATCAAGAATAATGGGACATGTAGGATTGCAATCAATATCAAGAACAATGAAATCTACGGGCACATAATTCCTATTTGCAACAATAAGAACATCATTAGTTCTTCCCATGGGTTTCTTAATAGTGGAATCCGCAAGATGCAAATTTAAAGAACAATCATCAAATTCACGGAAACCTAACACATCACACAAAGTTTTTGGAATCGTGGAAACGCTAACACCCAAATCGCATAAAGCATAGCATTCATGATCTTTAATTTTAATTTTAATAGTTGGTTCCCACTCATCATAAATTTTTCTAGGGATAGAAACTTCCAATTCAAGCTTTTCTTCATAAGATTGCATCAAAGAATCAACGATATGTTTAGTAAAAGCTTTATTTTGATTATAAGCATGCGGAGAATTTAGCACGGATTGCAACAAGGAAATACAATCTATCAAAGAGCAATTATCATAATTAAATTACTTGAAATCCAAAATAGTGGGTTCATTACTATGTAAAGTTTGACCTCATCAATCCCACTTTTATCAATTTATGCATCAAGATCTAAAAACTCTGAATCATTGGGACGCCTTTTAACTAAAGTTGACTCATCTCCAGTCCCATCATTATCAAGATTCATATTGTAAAACAAATATTTAATAGGAGACACATCAATCACTTTTAGATCTTCATCCTTATTATCATCAAAACTAGAAGAACACGCTTTCACAAAGCAATCTTTTTTAGCACGCATCCTAGCGGTTCTTTCTTTGCACTCATCAATGGAAATTCTCATAACTTTGAGAGACTCATTGATATCATGCTTAGGTGGAATAAATCTAAGTTTCAAAGAATCAACATCAAGAGAAATTCTATCCACGTTCCTAGCCAACTCATCAATATTAGACATTTTTTCTTCAATTAAAGCATTGAAATTCTTTTGCGAACTAATAAATTTTTAATATTAGATTCAAAATCAGAGGGCATATTATTATAATTTCTATAATAATTCTTGTAGGAATTACCATAATTATTAGAGGAATTACTAGGAAACGGCCTCGGATTAAAATTACCTCTATATGCGTTATTACCAAAATTGTTCCTACCAACAAAATTCACATCCATAGATTCATTATTATTCTCAATCAAAGTAGACAAAGGCGTATCATTAGGATCAGAAGAAACACTCTTATTAGCAAAAAAATTGATAAGTTCATCCATCTTTCCACTCAAAACATTAATTTCTTCTATTGCATGCACCTTTTTACTAGTAGATCTTGGGGATATGACTATTTGTGTAAGCCATCCAGGAGAGGTCAGGTTACGCAAATAGAGGTTCATCAGAAGCCCAAGACCAAGGCATGAAGATGGCGGTTCATTAAAAGGCTTAAAGGCCCACAGGCGACTCTGAGGCCCGTAAAGATAAACCGCCACGATGGTATAACTTGTATTGTAAGGTAGAAGTAACTAGTCGCCGAGCCGGACACTGTTTATGAGCCGGCCGGAACTCTGTAGGCCGCAGGGCGTCAACCCGTGTATATAAGGGGATGACCCGCCAGTGGCTTAGGGCAAGAAGCAACTGATCGAGAGCCAGGCATAGTGTATCTCGCTCCCTGGTCATCGAAACCTCAAGCAATTCCAACCCAACTAGACGTAGGCCTTCCTTCACCGTAAGGGGCTAAACTAGTATAAACGTCGCGTGTCCTTGTCCCGATTAACCCCTTTGAGCTTCCTAGTTACGATGGCTCCACGACTAAGTCCTTGCAAAAGGACATCTGCCGTGACAATTCCACGACAGTTGGCGCCCACCGTGGGGCCAGCGCACGATGGATTTGAGTTCTTGAAGGGCAGCTTCGAAGGGCTCAAGGGATACGCAGTTGGCCGGATGACCAAGAGTCATCGCGGCAAGATCTACATCGACGACGAAGGCTGGGGCCCCGAAGCCGGCTCAATTGAGTACGGGTACCGGGTCCCTTTTGGCGGAATTCACGTCTTCATCGGCCGGATGGGTGAGCCGGGCCCTGAGCCGGACAGCTGCACCGACCTCGTCGAGACGGCTCAGCATGCGAAACCCGCCTGAGCTCAACCCGTCGTGAAGCGTGCCTTTGTGGGTTGCATCCACGGAGGTGAGCTTTCTGAAGGATCTGAAGGTGATGGTGAGCCGACCGTCCTCTCTAACGGTGATTCGTCCGCTGGCTCAACAGATTCGCTGTATCAAATTCAAGATGGTGTGCTTGGGGGCTGTTCCGATGGCAGCACTATTCCGGACCCCTCAGAGTCGCCAAACTGGGCAGGAGTCTTCATGGCTGGTACTTAACCCGGCCAAAATTCTACGGCCTCAGCGGCGATAATGTCCAGGTTGGGAGCAGCCGGGGCAGGAGGCCCTGTGCGCTCACCGGCTCAGGTGCTGATGGATCTCATGGATAAACTTACGGCCTTGTTAACTACTACAGTTGTCCTTGCGAACCAATCTGAGCATGAGGCAGAGGTGGCACAGGTTCGCGATGAGATCGCCCGGGCCAGGGAAACCTTAGCAGCTGAAGATACTAAATTAGCCACAGAGCGGGCGGCTTTGGATGTACGGGCGCAGCAACTTCAGGCAGAGGCCTTTCAGCTCATGTTGAGCTTGAACGCATCTAACGAGGTAATGAGAAGGAGACATCAGAAAACTCAGTCCCATTTACCTCAGGTTTATGATCCTCAGAATCTCTTTGCTATACCCGGGGCCGGCCCAAGTAACCTGCCAGGTGCAAATCAGTTTATGACATCCGGAGCGGGAGGCCCAGTCCAGCCTCCGGTGACGGCGCCACTTCACGGCAATATGGCACCGCCCCATTACGTACCAATACCACAGGGTCACTTCTCCAACCCCATGGAGAACTTAATCGCAGCATCAGCATGTTTGGCGGCTCTCCCAGTAGATGGTGATGATCCGACAGCATGGAAACCTGGAGGATCAGGGAACTTGTCCAAACAGCCCTGGCTCAGCAAGAGACCTACTCCTTCAGCCGGGACAGGATTCACTCAACTCCTCCGCCCTGGTTAGCTCCGCCTCGTCAAAACCGGAGCCCGAGTTACAGTAGACACATGGAGTCAGAGGCCTTGTCAAGTAGCGCTCAGCGCCGGAACCAGCCCGGCGGGTATAACCCGGTTCATGATCGGATACGTCAGGAGAATGAGCGGGCGGCTCAGGTAGCGGCTCAGCTAGCAGCCCGACAGGACTCAGCGGCTTACCCGACGACTTCCGTTGAGGCGGGTTTTGCTACTAGAACCGGAGGAGTTCCTTGTCTGGTACCGACTCTACGTAATGTACGTCTGCCCAAGGATTTCAAGGGACCTCGAAAGGTGCCGAATTATACGGCCGATTTATAGCCTGGGGCGTGGATTAAAGTTACGAGATGGCCATGGAGCTGCTGGTGGTTAGTGATGAAGTGATGGCTAAATACTTCACCATGATGTTGGACGGAACGGCCCGTTCTTGGTTAAAGGGTTTGCCACCCAATTCCATTAGGTCATGGGCGGAGCTAAAGGCCCGTTTCATCCAGAACTTCAAGGACACTTGCAAGCAGTCTATGTTGATTGTGGACTTGACAAATTGTAAGCAGGAGGAAGGTGAATCTACGACTCATTGGGTGCGCCGGGTCAAAGACATAATACATTCGTTTGACAAGATGGATGCCGGTTCAGCAGTTCTCATGCTGGAGAAGAATTGCCGCTTTGAGCCTCTGAGACAGAAACTGGGGCGCCTTAAGCGTGATTGCAACGATATGGGGACGATGATGGCGGCTTTAGTCAAGTATGCCGATTCTGATAGTACCAAGGATCCCGCGTCTGATGAGGAAAAGACAGGGAAGGGAAAGAAGAACGGTAATGGAAAGGGTCAGCAACATAACCCGGTGAGTCAAGGAGGCAATAAGCGTAAGGCGGACGGTAACCCGGAATTTGTGGCCAATGCACAGGGTAACAATCAGAAGCGCAAAGGAAAGCCACCCCCTCGGTTTGGTGGGTCAGGTCCGTCTCTTGAGCAACTATTCAATGAGCCCTGCCCGAAACATGGCACCCGGGAACGACCAGCGACTCATTTATGGAAGGATTGCGCAATCATGAAGGCTTTCAAGAATTCTAATATGTTTGATGGCAATCAAGGCCCAGGCGGCGGCTCAGGAGCTGGCGGCTTTCATGGCCCGGGTGGCGGTTCAGGATCCGGTTTTCAGGGAAGCCAGGATGGTTATAATCAACAGCAGTCTGGTCAAGGAGGTCAGTAGCAGCAGCAGTCGGGTTATCGGAGCCATCCAAAACTGCTAAACAGTGGGCAGTATCACGTGTTCACCACAAGTTTGTGTAAACGTGATCAGAAAGTTCATAGGAGGGCGGTGAATTATGTTGAGCCGGCAGTCCCTCGTTACTTGAGGTGGTCGGAACAGCCTATTGTCTGGATCAGGGAGGATCACCCTCCCCGGGTTGATAATCCGGGTCAACTGGCCCTGGTAGTGGCACCGCAGGTTGGTGGTTATAAATTTACTAAGGTGCTCATGGATGGAGGTAGCAGCATCAACATCCTCTATTACGAGACCTTTCGGCGCATGGGCTTAACTGACAAGAATTTAAAGACTTCCAACACCGTCTTCCATGGAGTGGTGCCTGGTAAGTCGGCGTATCCTGTGGGTAAGATTGAGCTAGAGGTGGCCTTTGGAGACGAGCATGATTCTAGGGCGGAAAAGTAAACTTTTGAAGTGGTAAAAATCAAGAGTCCATATCACGCTTTGTTCGGGCAGCCGGCTTATGCCAAGTTCATGGCGCGGTCGTGTTATGTTTATTTACAACTCAAGATGCCGGGTTACAAGGGTACCATCACTGTGCATGGAAGCCGAAAGGTGGCCCTGGAATGCGAAGAAGGCAATGCGGCTTACGCCGAGTCTGCCTGTGCAGCAGAGGAGCTCAAATTTTATCAAGATAACGTTGACCCGGCGGATATGACCTCCCTCAAGAAGCCGACTACGGAGCATGACCCGGCCATGAAGTTTAAATCGGCTGCAGAGACTAAGCTTGTTGATTTTACTCCGGTCAATTCGTCTAAGCAATTCAGCATCAGTGCCAACTTGGATCCTAAATAGGAAAGCGCGCTCATCGAGTTCATCCGTGAGAACCGGGACATCTTTGCATGGAAGCCTTCTGACATGTCGGGTGTACCGAGAGGACTCGCTGAGCACACTCTTAATATTGATCCGAAGTATAAGCCGGTCAGGCAGTTTTTGCGGCGATTCAATGAGGAACGACGAAAAGCTATAGGAGAAGAGGTCACCCGGCTCTTGGCAGCTGGGTTCATTGTCGAAGTGTTTCACCCGGAGTGGTTGGCTAACCCGGTGCTCGTGCTCAAGAAAAACGGCACCTGGCGGATGTGTGTGGATTACACGGACTTAAATAAGGCTTGTCCGGCTGATCCTTTCGCTCTCCCCCGTATTGATCAAATCATTGATGCTACGGCGGGTTGTGCGCGTTTGAGCTTTTTGGATGCTTACTCTGGTTATCATCAGATCAAGATGGCAGTTAAGGACTAGGAGAAGACAGCTTTCATCACTCCGTTTGGAGCCTTCTGCTATGTGTCTATGCCTTTTGGGCTCAAGAGTGCCCAGGCGACTTATCAACGGTGTGTACAGAATTGTCTCCACAATCAGATTGGGCGCAATGTTCATGCTTATGTGGATGACATAGTGGTGAAATCCAAAGAGGCGTAAACCTTGATATCTGATCTCAGAGAAACCTTTGACAATCTCCGGGTTTACAAAATGATGCTTAACCCGGAGAAGTGTGTATTTGGTGTGCCTGCAGGCAAGCTTTTGGGATTCTTGGTCTCAAACAGGGGCATCGAGGCTAATCCGAAGAAGATTAAGGCAATCACTTCTTTGGCTAAACCGGCATGTATCAATGATGTTCAGCGACTGGCGGGTCGTGTTGCCGCTTTAAGCCGGTTCATAAGACGGTTAGGTGAGAAGGCCCTACCGCTGTACCAACTGATGAAGAAGGCAGACACCTTTGTCTAGAGTAATGCTGCTAATGCTACTTTTGAGGATTTGAAGAGGCAGTTATCTGAGCCGCCAGTTCTTGCAGCTCCCATTGACAAAGAGCCTTTGCTGTTATATGTGGCTGCTAATTCACGAGCCGTCAGTGTGGCAATTGTGGTAGAGCGCAAGGAGGCTGGTAAGGAACATCCGGTTCAACGGGCGGTTTATTATGTCAGTGAGGTACTCATCGAGTCAATACAAAGATATCCTCATTGGCAGAAACTTGTTTACGGGGTGTTCATGGCAAGCCGGAAGCTGAAGCAATACTTCCAAGGTCACCCTATCACTGTGGTAAGTTCTACCCCCTTGGGAGACATTATTTAGAACAGAGAGGCTACAGGACGAGTCGCCAAGTGGGCCATTGAGCTCGGGCCTCATGGTCTGAAGTACGTACCATGCACTGCCATTAAGTCTCAAGCTTTGGTGGATTTCATCAACGACTGGACAGAGCTACAGGCACCTGAGGAGAAGCCCGATAACACTTATTGGACTATTCACTTTGATGGTTCCAGACAGTTGGAAGGCTCGGGGGCTGGAGTCGTGTTAACTTCCCCTCGAGGTGACAAATTTTGTTATGTGCTCCGGCTTATGTTTCCTTGTACTAACAATGCAGCTGAGTACGAGGCCCTACTCCATGGTCTCCGGATGGCCAAAGAGATGAACTTGAGCCGGGTAAGATGCTTGGGAGACTCAGACCTTGTGGCTCAACAGGTGTCAGGCAAGTGGGACTCTAAAGATCCCCTTATGGCGGCTTACCATCGTGAAGTCGATGCTGTGGCTGGATATTTCAAGGGTTATGTGGTGGAACACATTGATCGAAGGAAGAATGAGGCGGCTGATGCCTTAAGCCGGCTGGGATCTCAGCGTAAGCCGGTGCCGCCTAACACCATTCTTGATGTTTTGAATAATCCTTCTGTTAAGTTACCTACAGAGGAAGATCTCACAATACCAGACCCGGAGGCACAGCTGGTGGCGGCTCTGCATGTTATCCCGGATTGGACAGTGCCTTATTTGACTTACATGACCCGGGGAGAGTTGCCTGAAGATGAGACCTTGGCAAGACAAATCGCCCGGCGGTCCAAGTCCATGACAATTTGTAACACCCCAGATGTGATTTACCCAATATGTACTCCAACTCTTGCCGTTTCTGGCCTTAAGTTATTTTATTTTCTCGGGTTCAGGTTTTTGTCTCCATGTGTTGTTATCATTGTCATGCATCTCATATCATGTCATCATGTGCATTGCATTTGCATACGTGTTCATCTCATGCATTCGAGCATTTTCCCCGTTGTCCGTTTTGCATTCCGGCGCTTCGTTCTCCTCCGGTGGTCATTTCTACCTTTCTTTCGTGTGTGGGGATTAAACATTTCCGGATTGGACCGAGACTTGCCAAGCGGCCTTGGTTTACTACCGGTAGACCGCCTGTCAAGTTTCGTACCATTTGGACTCCGTTTGATACTCCAACGGTTAACCGAGGGACCGAAAAGGCCTCGTGTGTGTTGCAGCCCAACACCCCTCCAAGTTGGCCCAAAACCCACCAAGACCCTCTCCATCATCTAGAGCGTTCGATAACGATCGCGTGGCCGAAAACCGCACCTCATTTGGACTCTCCTAACTCCCTCTATGCCTATAAATAGAACCCCATTTCCAATTCCCGGATCTTCTCCTTCCCTAACCCTAAAAATCTACTCCGCCGCCGGCCGGACATGTCCGTCGTTCACCGGACGAACCCCGCCGTCTCCCCGCACCAATAGGAGGGCGCCAAGTGTCCCCGCCGGCCCTCTCTCTCCTCCGGCCCGGAGAGCCCGAATCGGGCCCTCCCGGCCCGCGCGCCTCGCCGCCCGGCTGCTGCTCCCCCACCGCCCGCGCCTTCTCGCCCCGCCGCCTACGTTCACCGCGCCGCTGCCAGCCTCCCTCGCCGCCGGGCGCCGCC
>NC_041380.1:235142469-235220695 GCF_002162155.2 Triticum dicoccoides | reverse complement strand
CGCGCGCCTCCGCCGCCCGGCCACGCCGGCCGCCTCCACCGCCCTGCCCTACCTCGTCGCCGGCGTGCCCTCAAGCTCCAAGTCCAGCGACCCGAGCCCTCCGGTGAACAGGACTTCCGGCCGTCCTCGGGAAGCATGCCGCCGGATCTCAGATCTAGAAATTGCTCGGTTGACTTTTGCCCTAACCCTAAATTTATTTGCTCATGTTCATCGTGCTATAACTCCGCATCCGTAGCTCCGTTTTGGGCATATAGCATATCAAAATGTTCATCTCAGAGAGTACATCATTTCATCTCATTGCATCATTTTCATTTGAGTTCATCTTGATGCCCGAAATGCTGTTAGAAGAGTGCTACTTGAGATAATTGTCAGATCTGCTGCTCCAATTAGATATTTGTCATTTTTTGCCATGATTATTGTGTGCATGATATGCCCTGGTGCTCTACATATGTTTTGTTAAGGGTTTTGCCATCTTTCCAGAGGCACAACCCATGTATTTTTTTGGTGTGTGTGGTGACTAGCACAAGCTTGCAAAGTGAGGCATTTGCTAATGCTGATTTCAGGGACTTAGCATTTCCACTAAGTTCTTGAGCTGGTTATCTCATATGGCCATATGTTCTTGTTGTTTCCTAGTGATCCGTGCCTCTTTTGAGGATGATCAGTAAGGATGTTTTGTTAATATTGTAGTGCTCTATCGATCCATGTCTTTGTTTGCAATTATGGAGCACCCAAGCTTGAGTCAATCGAGCTCTACTTTTGTCATTTCGTGAATCTGGGCAGATTGTCTACTTGTTAGCGACTTTGCCGATGATGTTGTAGTTGATCCGTGCATGCCATGATATTGTTCTTGCCATGTCTAGCTTGTATTTTGTGTATTCTTGATGGGTGCATGCTTAGATTGTCATGACTTGCTCTGTAGTGAGTGCATCGAGCTCGTAAACATGCCTACTTGATATGTGTTTTCAGCATGCTCCAGTTTTCACGAAGTGTGTGATCTGATTATGTTTTTGCCATGTTCACATGCTTGCAATTGTATTTTCTAATCCCTTTTGGCTCAAGGTCACTAAGGGACTTTTGTTAACCTCTTTGAGTAGCTCCATGTCATGCTTTACTTTTCCATGTTCAGGTCCTGTAGCATATAGTTTTCATGCTCCGAAGAGTGATATCTGATCTGAAATTCCAGACAAGTGTTAATTTCACTAAGTCTGAGATCTGTTTGTCAAATGCATTTTTGACATGCTTGTTTGAACCTGTTAATGAATGAATTGGCCGTAGCTCAGTGCTAGGCTTTTGTTAAGCATCTTGAGTGGATCCCTGCCATGTATTTTGTTATCATGTTTGAGTGTTGTAGCATGTTCATCTTATTGCATTTAGATGGCTACTTGCTGTAAATCGCAGAACGTGGTCATATTTGAATTGCTTGCCATTTCCAAACCGTAACTCCGATTCCAGCGTTCTTTATATCGTTTTCAAGCGATTTCATCTCATCTTTCCAGTGGCACACTTGGATTTCCAAGTTGAGGCCAGGTTCATGCATCCCTTGTCAAATCTTGCATATGCATCCCGCATAGCATACCATCCTTGCATCATATTGTTTGAGCTTTGCACGTGGTTGATTGTGTCCTTGTTGTTTGTTTGTCTTGTTTGGGTAGAGCCGGGAGACGAGTTTGCTAACGAGGAGCCCGTTGAGTTTGCTTTCAAGGATCCAGTCAACTCTGACAACTTTGCAGGCAAGATGATCATACCCTCGAAATCACTACTATCTTTGCTTTGCTAGATGCTTGCTCTTTTGCTATGCCTATGATACGATGCCTACCACTTGCTTATCATGCCTCCCAAATTGCCATGTCAAACCTCTAACCCACCATGTCCTAGCAAACCATTGATTGGCTATGTTACCGCTTTGCTCAGCCCCTCTTATAGCGTTGCTAGTTGCAGGTGAAGATTGGAGACCGTTCCTTGTTGGAACATTATTTACTTGTTGGGATATCATTATATTGCCATGTTATCTTAATGCATCTATATACTTGGTAAAGGGTGGAAGGCTCGGCCTCTCGCCTAGTGTTTTGTTCCACTCTTGCCGCCCTAGTTTCCGTCATATCGGTGTTATGTTCCCGGATTTTGCGTTTGTTACGCGGTTGGGTTATAATGGGAACCCCTTGATAGTTCGCCTTGATTAAAGCTTCTCCAGCAATGCCCAACCTTGGTTTTACCATTTGCCACCTAGCCTCTTTTCCCTAGGGTTTCCGGAGCCCGAGGGTCATCTTATTTTAAGCCCCCCTGGGCCAGTGCTCCTCTGAGTGTTGGTCCAAACTAGAGTCCCGTGCAGCGCCCCCTCGGGGAAACTCGAGGTTTGGTTTTAGTTGTATGGAGCGCTCATCTAAGTGTGCCCTGAGAATGAGATATGTGCAGCTCCTATCGGGATTTGTCGGCACATTCAGGCGGTGTTGCTGGATTTGTTTTAACCTGTCGAAGTGTCTTGAAGAACCGAGGTACCGAGTCTGATCGGAACGTCTCGGGAGGAGGTCTATTCCTTCGTTGACCGTGAGAGCTTGTCATGGGCTAAGTTGGGACTCCCCTGCAGGGATTTGAACTTTCGAAAGCCGTGCCCGCGGTTATGGGCAGATGGGAATTTGTTAATGTCCGGTTGTAGATAACTTGAACCTTAACTTAATTAAAATGAATCAACCGTGTGAGTTACCGTGACGGCCTCTTCTCGGCGGAGTCCGGGAAGTGGACACGGTGTTGGAGTAATGCTTGCCGCAGGATGCCCTCTAGTTACTCCTTTGCGCTTTGCCCCCTCTTCTCGCTCTCTTTTGTGAACAGGTTAGCCACTATATATGCTAGTCGCTTACTGCAGCTCCGCATATATTACCTTGCCTTACCTATAAGCTTAAATAGTCTTGATCGCGAGGGTGCGAGATTGCTGAGTCCCTGTGGCTCACAGATTACTTCCAAACCAGACGCAGGGCCTGATGATTCCGCTCCAGGTGACGCGCTTGAGCTCAAGTGGGAGTTCGACGAGGACTCTCAATGATACTACGTGTCTTTCCCTGATGATCAGTAGTGGTGCCCAGTTGGGGGTGATCGGGACCGTGTCGTGTGTTGGGTTATCTTTTATTTTGGCGCCATAGTCGGGCCATGAGTGTTTGAATGTTGTAATGCTATTTATGTACTTGATTGACGTGGCGAGTGTAAGCCAACTATGTTATCTCCCTTTTTATTATCTATATTACATGGGATGTTGTGAAGATTGCCTAACTTGCGACATATGCCTTCAATGCAATTATGTCTCTAAGTCGTGCCTCGACACGTGGGAGCTATAGTCGCATCGAGGGTGTTACACAATTGTCAATGGCGAGTTACATCATTGCAGCGTCATTGGAGCGTTTCAACGTTGCGTGTCACCTACAGAGGGTTAGGAGATCCTTCGTGAGATTCATGAAGGCGATGTGGTCATCACGCCGACTCAAAATCTCTTGTGGCCAAAGCTTTCCGTCTTGGGTTTTATTGGCTGACGGCTCATGCTGATGCAGAAGACCTGGTCAGTAAATGTGACGGATGTCAGAAGTTTTCACGACGAGCCCATGTGCCGGCTCAAGAATTGAGGATGATTCCAATTACTTGGCCGTTTGCAGTCTGGGGGCTTGATATGGTCGGGCCTTTCAAAAGGTCTAAGGATAAAAAGACGCACCTCTTGGTGGCGGTTGACAAGTTCACAAAGTGGGTGGAGGCGGAGCCAGTCAGTAAGTGTGATGCAGCCACGGCGGTCCAGTTTATGAAAAAGGTGATTTTTCGCTTTGGTTTTCCACACAGCATTATAACTGATAATGGCACTAACCTCTTCAAAGGAGCTATGGAAGAGTTCTCTCAACGAGAGCATATCCGGCTTGACGTTTCAGCTGTGGCTCACCCTCAATCCAATGGTCAAGCAGAGCGAGCTAATCAATAAATCTTGAGGGGTATCAAGCCCCAGCTCTTGGTCCCCTTGCAGCGGACGCCGGGTTGTTGGGTGGAGGAGTTACCTTCTGTACTTTGGAGCATCAATACTACACCTAACAGATCTACGAGTTACATGCCTTTCTTTATGGTGTATGGAGTAGAGGCGGTCCTGCCAAGTGACATCCGTCATGACTCACCCCGTGTGGCGGCTTATGTTGAGGAAGACAATGAAAAAGCTCAGCAAGACGCACTTGACCTGTTGGATGAAGAGCGAGACTTGGCAATAGCCCGCTCGGCGATTTACCAGCAAGACCTGCGCTGCTACCACAGCCGCCGGGTTAGGTCCAGAACCTTTCAGGAAGGTGACTTAGTGCTCCGACTCATCCAGGATCAATCTGACATGCACAAGCTATCCCCTCCTTGGGAAGGACCCTTTATGGTCAGCAAGAATCTGAACAATGGATCATACTACCTTATCAATGTTCGGGAGCACAAAGACTCACGTAAGTCGGAGGAGGAGACCCGTCGGCCGTGGAATATCGCTCATCTTCAACCTTATTATACTTGAGCCATCAGCTCTAATGTGTATATACTTATACTATGTATATTACATAAAGCAATAAAGCAGGACCTCTGTCCTTTTTTCCACTCCCAAAAAAGGTTTATGTGTTTTCTTTGTCAGGTGGTGGAGATAACCAAGGAGAAGCGGATCATATCTGAATCCGGCTTCCCTTTGGTCCGGCTTATGATCATATCTGAATCTAGCCGTGATCACTTGGGGGCTTCTTGGTCAAACATAGGTCGTATTCGAACCAAAGAGAACATAGTTGTCGATACCACTTGATCGGCATACAGCCAAACCCACTTGGGGTTTCTTGATCATATTTGAATCATAGCTTAACCCCTTTGGGTCTGACGTGGATCGTATTCGAATCTGCGTCATTAAACAACTCTTATGGTCACTTGGGGGCTTCCTGTTCAAACATAGGTCGTATTCGAACCAAAGAGAACATAGCTGTCGATACCCACTTGATCGGCATCGCCACAGCCACTGGGGGCTAACAGATCGTATCTGAATCTTAGCTCAGCCCCTTTGGAACGGTTCACTGATCGTATTCGAATCAGAAACCCTTGAATTTTGTTCATCATATTTTACAAGTATCAACATTGGATATCTTGCGACCCTCTTGAAAATACAATGGAATACATTGAAATCCTCCAGGATTAATATTGGTTACATCAGGTTGTTAAGTACCAGGTGAACTTTTATGTGCCAATTTTCAGGAGTTAAACTTACCCTCAGGGGTTGGCTTATATAAGCCGGAAAAGCAGCCGTAAGCACCACAGGGCAATGCAAGACATTTCTGCAAATGACATAACAAATTCATATAAACTACAAAGTGCATAGTGACGGCGGCTCATGCAAGTATTAAGGGCCATAAGCATGCGCAAAGGCATAGCAAAATTCAAAGTATTTTCTACTCTGTTACAAGACTCCCCGAGTCTGAATGATGCGGCATTGTTTTTCTACAACGACATAAGCAGGTGGCGCCTGGCGATCTACTCTTGGGGTTGACTTGAAGCTTCCGGGTTATCCTTCTCCGCCTCTCCGCCGGCTGCTTTGTCCTGGAAGGATGATGAGGCCCAGTCAATGCCACGCAAGGCCTCAAACTCAGCTTCATCATCTATTAAAGCGGATGGGTCGACTTCAGGGGCAAAGGTGTGCTTACGGATAGGACGGATCAAGCTGACATTGTCATAATGCGGCATGGGGATTCTCTGATTCTCCTTGTCATAACCCGACTGACACTTGGTGAGGTCAGTGTCGTTTCCAATTTGAGTGGCCACAGGGTGTATATCCCTCACGCAGGTGGTGAAATCATTTTCATCAAATGGAGTGCCATCCTCCTTTAAACTTGGATACCCAAGAGCGATGTCGGCTGGGTCTAGCTCTGGTAACCAGGCTTTGGCCCGACTCAAAGCGGCTATTGCTCCGGCTCTTGCTTGGGCCCGTCTCAACTCTTGAATACGCTGAGGAAGTACAACAAGCCATTGTAACACATCTTGCAAGAGGTGGGGCGCATCATTTGATAAGGCTACAACGGCCAAGGCACGTTGTGACCCGATGTACAGTTGCTCTACTAGAGTATACACCGCCTTCAATTTGATCAGCATATTCTGCTTGAGGTTTGTGCTCCTGGGGCCTATATTGGTAAGTATAAGGTAAACCTCAGGTAACAATTGAAGAAATATTTACAATATTTAATGCTTGCTTAAGACAACTTACCAAAGATTGCTGAGACCATCCGAGATATCTGGCGTTGTAAGCCGATCAGTTCGGCTGTTACGTTTGCCAGCGACGCCTCTGCTGTCTCGGCCCGGGTCACCAGTCCGACCTTTTCGTCAGTCCCAATTTTCTTCTCTGACTCAAAATTTTTCTTCAGCTTCTCTTGTTCAGAGATGCTGAATTCAAATTTGGAATTGGCCTTTTGAATTTCAATCTCCTGGGCTGCCAGGCAGTTCTTCAAGTCAGCAATCTCCGACTCAAATTGACTTATGGTGGCCTGCATTGCACCGGATAGTAGTCAAGATTATGGTAAATAATATTAAGTCCCAAGCACTTTGCAAGCAAAGATACTTGACACTTGGGGGCTAATGTGTACCGAAGCTTTCTAAATTATTAAGTCGGTCCTGAATATTAAGTCCCAAATACTTTGCAAGCAAAGATACTTGGCACTTGGGGGCTAATGTGTATCGCAAGTTAAAGGTATTGTGTTACATCCGGTTTAAATATTTTTTTCTTTAAGCCGGGCAAGCAGCTCTAACAATTTTTCTAAGTCTACAACATATTTATTCATAAGCAATAGACTTGGGGGCTGGTACAGTAAGTATGATTGAAAGTAAGGAAGCATAAGTCATACCTCAGATTTTTGCTGTATTTGCTTCACCATGTCAATTTCCAGGTCACGGCTGCTTTGCACCTGGTTGATATAGCCCGAGACGATCTCTCCAATACTTAAATGAGTATAGTTGGTGATATCCATCTTGGCCTTATGACGTTCTAGCAACTCCTCTTTAGCCGAGCATTTGGCAAGGATGGTGGGCCTGGCCGGCTCAACAAATTGAGCCTTGAGAAATTCCACTTCTGGGTCAGCCGTTTTGACTGGGCTAGGTGCCTCCGGGTTAACAGAACCATCAAGAATATCTTCAGCAGGCGGGTCAGAAGTTGGTGCTGCAATGTCTTGAGCCGGCTCAGGCGGCGGTTGATGTGTGGAAGAGTCGGGAGCAGCTATACCCTATTCCGGTTCAGTCACCACAGGGGTTTGGTCCGGTTTATCCTTCTTGGTTTTCTTCCTGGGCTTAACCTGCACGCTGTGGGCAAAGCAGAGAAATAAGTAAAGAAACATGAAGAAAGAAAAACATAAGGTGAATAAATTGATATTACCCAGGGGCAGTATTAAAAGCCGGCGTGTTTGATTGCATGGACTCGCCGGATGAAGGAGAGGTATCCTGGTAATTGGAGTCAGAGGAATTGAGAGGTTGATGGATTAGACCCGCCAAAGGTAAAAAAAGGGTATAAGTTGGAGATAACCTCAGTCTGACGCTTCTGGGTTGTGTCAGGCAAGCTGGAGGATAGCTCTGCATCCTTGCTAGTCCGGGTCTGCCTCCGGTTTTCAAATTGATGTTGCTTCAAAAGAAAGTCAGGATCTTGGTAAGCCAAAGGGTGTAAAAATCTTACTTTCTGGGTTACTCTTCGAATTTTCTGACGCGGCCGAAGCTCGGAGTCGGAGGAGATTATAATTACCTCTTCCTCGACGGGTTGGCTGTTGCCCATGTCTTCCTGAAAGAAGGTTAATATCAGTAAGGTAGTGATAAAGGAGAAAGGGAAATTAAAAAGTTACCTCTTCCTCATTATCATCAGTATCATCAAGCTGAAACAGCTCAGAAGCGCTTGGCTTCCTTTTCCTTGAAGTGGTGGGCTTGGCGGTTTTCCTTTCGGCTCTCTTGGCCGCCCTGGCTTTCTTGGCCGCCTCATGATCATATTGGATTTTCCAGAAGTTATCATTTGCCTGTAAAAGGTTATAAAGGGTTATGCGTAAGAATACAGTATAACATGATAAATAATAACCCGACGGCTGGAAACTTACTGTAGGGGCCGGGTTCTTCTTGCAAAAAGGTAGTAAGCCGAAAGTGTTACTATTCACTATGCCCTCTTTCAACAAAGACTGAGTTGTAGCTTCCACTACGTCATCTGGTAAGTCATCAGGACTATGACGCTGAGGGTCATCTTTCTCGCCTGAATAATTACACATTAAGCCGGGGCGGCGGCTTAACGGAATTATACTCCAAGCAACCCAGACTCGGACCAGGTCAATGCCATCTAAGTCGTTCCCTAAAAGAGCTTTAATCTTCTTGATCTTGGGGGTGAGTGGCAGACGTTCAATAGCAGTCAACTTATCCGGCAGCGGGTGAGTAGGTTCAAGGCGCAATGCATGGAAGCCGGGCAGCGGGTTTTCACCATCCAGAGAAGTATCTTGGTAGTAGAACCATGTCTGGTTCCAGTCCTTTGGATGACTCGGCAATTCAGCATAAGGGAACAAGCAGTCTCTCCGCCTTTGAATCGATATGCCACCAAGCTCCAGACTGGGCCCGTTGGCCCGCTCATTCTGCCGGTTCAAATAGAACAATTCCCTGAACAAAAGTAGGCTAGGTTCTTCTCCAAGGTAGACCTCACAAGAAACCTGGAAGTTGCAGATATTTGACATGGAATTGGGCCCGATGTCTTAAGGTCTTAAGTCAAAGAAGTGCAAAACGTCTCTAAAGAATTTTGAACCGGGAGGAGCAAATCCCCGGCTCATGTGATCGGTAAAAATGATCACCTCCCCTTCCTTGGGTTGAGGTTTCTCTTCAGACGGATCAGGAGCACGATAAGACATGACATCCTTCTTGGGCAGATGGCCAGACTTTACAAACTCGGACAGTTTGCTCTCTGTAACAATGGATGGGACCCAGTTGCAGGTAACCGGAGGTTTAACAGCTTTGGGTGCCATTGGGTAAATTGAAGCCTACAACAAGATAAAGGGAATTTTTCCGGTTTATTATAACCCGGAGAATAAACATTATTGGGTTATTTAAGATGGCGGCTTAAGAAGGGGCCTAATGACATACAGGTAACTATGTGATAATGTTTAACAGCTGCAGGTATTAAAGATGATTAAGGTTTTCTTAAGTCGCCAGAGGCAAGCGGTGCTGACAGCCGGTCTTATCTCAAACCGGTTACACGGAGTACTATGGCTGAAACAGAGTCAACAGACACAGTTTTTGGCTAAGTGTGGAGCAAACAGGTTTCACAAATTGCAATTATTATTTTGGATCAAACGATGCTCTGGAAAGGAAAAATTTCTAGACCTAAAATAGTATAGGGAAGTTCATATACTCAAGGAGGGCTTCCAAAGCAAGGAAACGAGATCTGTTTTCATACAGAATAAGCACACAACATCCTCCGCGGCAGTTCTATGTGGTTTTTACAATCTGAACAAGGTATTAGAGGTAAGAACTAATGGAGGTTGCGTCGGGCGACGATGAACGTCGACGAACTCAAGACAGTACTAATGCAGATCTGAGAAAGGGGGGAAAGAGAACTCACCGATGTGGAAGAACTGCGGAGGGTTGCCGTTGTTCTCTGGTCAAAAAACAGGGTGATGCAGCGGCCTGAGTCGGTGAAGACGAGGTTTCCGACGGTGGCGGCGGCGGAGCTCGAGCGGCAGAAGAGGGAGTGCGAGGAAGAAGACGACCGGAGGAAATGAAAAAGACCTAGGTCGCACCTATTTATAAGGAGGACCGACTGAGACGGTGCGAGAAACAAGGAGACCAAGACATCATCATCCAGCAGCCCCGACGCCTCGATTTTTGGGAGGGTCAGTAAAGGCAAAAATCCGTTGAAGATATGATGAATTAAAATATAAGTTTTATTGAAGATGACGTCACAATGATTTAACCCGGAGCCAGAGGATGACGGCACGGCGGGTTACAATTTTCACGCAAGGCAGAAGACTAAAGGCCAGTTCATAAGGTTTTCAAAGATTGACATGAACCGCTTCAAATCAATCTGGGCCTAATGTTGGGGATATGACTATTTGTGTAAGCCATCCAGGAGAGGCCGGGTTATGCAAATAGAGGTTCATCAGAAGCCCAAGACAAAGGCATGAAGATGGTGGTTCACTAAAAGGCTTAAAGGCCCACAGGAGACTCTGAGGCCCGTAAAGATAAACCGCCACAATGGTATAACTTGTATTGTAAGGTAGAAGTAACTAGTCGCCGAGCCGGACACTATTTATGAGCCGGCCAGAACTCTGTAGGCCGCAGGGCGTCAACCCGTGTATATAAGGGGACGACCCGCCAGTGGCTTAGGGCAAGAAACAACTGATCGAGAGCCAGGCATAGCGTATCTCGCTCCCTGGTCATCGAAATCTCAAGCAATTCCAACCCAACTAGACGTAGGCCTTCCTTACCGTAAGGGGCTGAACTAGTATAAACCTCACATGTCCTTGTCCCGATTAACCCCTTTAAGCTTCCTAGTTGCGATGGCTCCACGACTAAGTCCTTGCAAAAGGACATCTGCCGTGACAATTCCACGACAGTGTGCCATTGACAATAATTAACCATAATATTATCTAGGAGTTTAGTAGCTTCTCCTAAAGTGATTTCCATAAAAGTGCCTCCCACGGCCGAATCTAAAAGATTTCTAAAAGCAAAATTCAATCCGACATAAATTTTTTGTATAATCATCCAAAGATTCAAACCACGAGTAGGGCAATTACGTATCATTAATTTCATCCTCTCCCAAGCTTGTGCAACATGTTCATGATCAAGTTGCTTAAAATTCATAATATCGTTCCTAAGAGAGATTGTCTTAGCGGGAGGGAAATACTTAGAGATAAAAGCATCTTTGCACTTATTCCATGAATCAATACTATTTTTAGGCAAAGAAGAAAACCAAGTTTAAGCACGATCTCTAAGCGAAAACGGAAATAGCTTCAATTTAACAATATCATTATCCACATCTTTCTTCTTTTGCATATCACACAAATCAACAAAGCTATTCAGATCGGTACCGGGATCTTCACTAGGAAGGCCGGAAAACATGTCTTTCATGACAAGATTCAGCAAAGCAGCAATAATTTCACAAGATTCAACATCGATAAGAGGAGCAATTGGAGTGCTAATAAAATCATTATCGTTGGTATTAGAAAAGTCGCACAATTTAGTATTATCTTGAGCCATCGTGACATACAATCCAACACACAAGCACACAAGAAGCAAGCGAAAAGAGACGAACGGAAAAGAGAAGGGGAACAGAAAAAGAGGGCGAATAAAACGGCAAGGGTGAAGTGGGGGAGAGGAAAACGAGAGGCAAATGGCAAATAATGTAATGCGAGGGATAAGAGTTTGGTGATGGGTACTTGGTATGTCTTGACTTGTGGTAGATCTCCCCGGCAACGGCGCCAGAAATGGCTCGTTGGCGGGAGATCAAATCTTGACTTGACTTGGTGCAACCTCCCGGGCAACGGCGCCAGAAATCCTTCTTGCTACCTCTTGAGGTTTTCCCTTGAAGAGGAAAGGGTGATGCAGCAAAGTAGCGTAAGTATTTCCCTCAGTTTTTGAGAACCAAGGTATCAATCCAGTAGGAGACTACGCGCAAGTCCCTCGTTCCTACACAAACAAATAAGAACCTCGCAACCAACGCGATAAAGGGGTTGTCAATCCCTTCATGGTCACTTACGAGAGTGAGATCTGATAGAGATAATAATAGTAAAATAAATATTTTTGGTATTTTTATGATATAGATTGAAAGTAAAGATTGCAAAGTAAAATAGATTGGAAACTTATATGATAAAAGATAGACCCGGGGGGCATAGGCTTCACTATTGGCTTCTCTCAAGATAGCATAAGTATTACGGTGGGTGAACAAATTACTGTCGAGCAATTGATAGAAAAGTGAATAATTATGAGAACATCTAGGCATGATCATGTATATAGGCATCACGTCCGCGACAAGTAGACCGAAACGATTCTGCATCTACTACTATTACTCCACACATCGACCGCTATCTAGCATGCATCTAGAGTATTAAGTTCATAAGAACAGAGTAATGCATTAGGCAAGATGACATGATGTAGAGGGATAAACTCAAGCAATATGATATAAACCCCATCTTTTTATCCTCGATGGCAACAATACAATACGTGCCTTGCTGTCCCTGCTGTCACTTGGAAAGGACAATGCAAGATTGAACCCAAAGCTAAGCACTTCTCCCATTGCAAGAAAGATCAATCTAGTAGGCCAAACCAAACTGATAATTCGAAGAGACTTGCAAAGATAACCAATCATACATAAAGGATTTCAGAGAAGAATCAAATATTGTTCATAGATAAACTTTATCATAAACCCACAATTCATCGGATCTCGACAAACACACCGCAAAAAGAGTTACATCAAATATATCTCCAAGAAGCTCAAGGAGAACATTGTATTGAGATCCAAAGAGAGAGAAGAAGCCATCTAGCTAATAACTATGGACCCAAAGGTCTGAGGTAAACTACTCACACATCATCGGAGAGGCTATGGTGTTGATGGAGAAGCCCTCTGTGATCGATGCCCCCTCCGGCGGAGCTCCGAAAAAGGCCCCAAGATGGGATCTCTTGCGTACATAAGGTTGTGGCGGTGGAAATAGGCTTTCGTGGTGCTACTGGATGTTTTCAGGGTATGTAGACATATATAGGAGGAAGAAGTAGGTCGGTGGAGCCACGAGGGGCCCACGAGGGTGGAGGGCGCGCCTAGGGGGGTAGGCGCGCCCCCCTGTGTAACATCCCAAATTTTCAATTTGGAATGTTATACACTAGATCATCATTGCATATCATATTTTATTGCATTTTGGTTGATCCAGAAATTTCACGCAACTCAAGGACCCTCGGAGAGAGTTGGGGATTTCGTTATTTTCATATTTGAGTTTTCTCAAATCTGGAAAATAGGATCATTTGATTTTATTTATTTTATCTTCAATCATTTCTATTACAAAAATATGAGAGAGGGAATAAAATGACTTTCCCAAAATAAAGAAATATTGAGGATTTAATAAAAAAATCAAATAAATTTTATTTTGGTTTTATTTGCTATTTTATTTGAATTTAGGAAAAATGTGCATTTTTCAAAATTGCATTTAGGCCCCAAATAAACGTTCATCCTGTGCGTCTTGATTTTAGAAGCCGGGGAAAATTTATTTCAGGATTTTTGGAGTCCGTTTAGTATTCCTTTTGGGTTTTTTTCTCTGAGCGTAATTGTTTAAAAAAAAGTCGAACCGACCTACCGGGCCGTGTCCGACCAGGACACCTTGCCCGGCCGGCCTTTATAAGCCGGGGAGCCCAGCCCGAGCCGCCCCAAACCCTAGCGCCCTACCCCGCCGCCCTGACGCCGCCGCCGCCTCGCCACGCCGTCGCGCCGCCGCCCTGCCGCCGCACCGCCCCGGCGCCGGAGCCGCCGCCTGCCGACCTCGCCGCCCCGCCGAAGGTTGACCGCTGCCCCGCCGTCGGCGGTTTTCCTCGAGAAAACCGTTCAGTTTTCCGTCCAGTTTTTTTGGTTTTTTTAGATTTCGTTTTTTTAATAGATTGGTTTTTCCGGTTTATTTATTTAGCGAGCGTTCGCTTGTTCGTTCGTTTTAACGAACGCATTCATCGTTTAGATCCAGATAAAGAACGTTCATTCTTAATCTGTTCGTCGTTTTTCTTTTTCTCGGATTAAATCCGCGATTTTTCTGATCGCGATTTCTGATTCGATTTTCGTTCTAGTATAACTTTTTGCTTGTTTATTGGAATCAGGTGATTCAAGCGCTTGGAGTTTCGTCTCGAAACCCTCTTTCCGTTTAACCAACTCAAACAAGTTTTTGCCTCTATAAAAATTGCCCTCTAGAATAGTAAATGAAGCCTGTTTCTTTTGCCGTTTGTCTTTCGTTGCTTCGTTCGATTTGGTTCTTTTTGCCAACCGGAGTTCTTAAGTTGAATTTTCTGGTTAGATCTCTTATTTGAGTTTTACCTGTGCATTAGTTGAGTACTTATTGTATGTTTGTTGGTTTGCGATAGAGTACCCGGAGTGCGCCGCTTGCTACTTTGAATCGCTAGGTTTTGCGGATCATCAGCAAGGCAAGTAACACTTTGGTCATACCTCCTACTACCCAGTTTTATTGCATTAGATCAATCCTCACACATTGCATGATTAGGATCTAATTAAATTGTGGGTTTGGGAAGTAGTTGAGGTAGCACCTATTACCTGTTTATTATCAAACCTTTGGGAGTTACTTCTACGTTTGTTTATTATGCCATGCTATGCTAGTAGACGTGGTTTGGGTGAGTGAAATCCATGACAGATGTGAGTTTGTTAAATTAATGGTTTATCTAAGGTGGCAACTTAAATACACATCTGGGTGGATTGAGGCACCTGGGTATTCCAGCGATTGCCTGTTTTCTTTTGGACCGCCACCCAGGCTCAAAGGGATCATGAGATTATTCATGCTAGAAACTTCCGTGTGCAGCCACAAGCTACTATGGGCTCTAGCATAGTTGACTAAGTCGTGCGAACTCTTAGAGTGGTAGACTAGCATATGTAGGGGAAGGTAGGTGTAACGGTCTACCCGATCGTAAGGTGCTAGTGCTTCTGAAAGACTATGTCTCGGTCATCCGTTTCTCAAACACCATGTAGTGCGAGAAATCCAACGGAGGAGATCGAGTCTTGTGGGAAAAAGTGCGCAAATCTCTGCAGAGTGTACAAACTAATCATGGTTAGCCGTGTCCCCGGTTATGGACAACTTGAGTATCTAGTACTTGGATTGTCATGTGAATCTTGTCATGTTACTCTAAATTAATATTGTTGGGTTTTTAATGATGTTTCCTAATTGGGATTGAGAATGTTGTCAACCAATCTCAATGTTTAACAACTACCATGATAGTTAAATAAAATTTATTCCTTTGCAGTAGGGAAAATTGGCTTTACGCAAAACTGTAACCATAGAGCTTTCCACCAGCCAAATATGCATATAGTATAGCCTTATTCTTTCATTGCTCTCTATGTGTTACATTGCCAGCATATTCCATGTGCTGACCCATTTCGGGCTGCAAGGTTCATGTTGCAGACTTTTCAGATGACGAGTAAGGTGCTTTTAGGTCGTGGTTCTATACTCAGTGATGTCGTTGGAGTTGATGGACTCACTTATCTTACAAGCCTTCCGTTGTTATCGTTATTAGATGGCCTTAAGCCATATTCATTGTAATAAGTTCTCTTTTGAGACACTCGGTGTAATAAGCGTGTGATTGCTACTCTGTTATAAATCCTTCAAGTACTGTGTGGTGTCAGCATTACTGATCCAGGGATGACACCTGAGCACAGAGATTGGACCGTTTGAAATCTGGTTGCTACAAGATGGTATCATAGCACATGCTGACTGTAGGACACGACCATTAAGCTAAAGCCCTAGCTCACTACTCACTCTTCTCATTCTGACTTCTCATCTTTTCTACTCTTTTAGGATGGCGGATGCAAGGAACAAGTTCACACAACCGGATGAAGATACACCCTTTGGACGTCACTTGAAGGAAGTCACTAGATTTCTGAACATAGGAGTACCAAGCTTCACAGGGACTTACAACGCCACTTTACCTGAAGAAGGGCGATGGATGTTTCAAGTTCAAGTTCCAGGAAGAACGTTCATGCCCATCACTGAGCCCATAGAGTTTTCCTTTGATGCATCAACATGGAGTCTAGGAAAGAGCATGGCAGCTCACATCGCCATGGGACGCATTGGAGAAGTTTACCGCAATGATCTCAAGGATACTATCTACCAGATTTGTGGGCGCCGAGATGAGCACTGGGAGATGATCAGCACCGGGAAGGATAGATCAATTGCAGCTTTTATCCAGGAGTTAAACCAGCACATTCGACGTCTGGAGAACCAGATGTGCGCCGACATGATAGATCTGAAGAAGGCGAAGACAAGAATCAAGGAACTAGAGGAAGAACTCAAGGCTACACGAGAAGATTATGAAGAGGAAATCGAAGTACTAGTGGAGAAGAATGAAGATCTGATCAAGAAGATCGGAATATTCATGGGAGGCCCTACACCAGTAGAAGAAGACGAAGAACCCAAGGAGATTCGCCTGGAAGACTACATCATCATCGATGATACTGACTCGGATCCAGATGATAGCGATGATGACTATGTTGATGAAGCTGGAGCAGATATCATAGAGTCTGCAACCGAAGAATATTTCTAGTAGACCACCCCATCAGTAGTAGTAGTCCACCATGTAAATATAGTAGTCCGAGCACTTTTGCGATAGTTAGATCGATTGTATGCCCTTGTTTGATCGAATGAAGTGGATTGTTTGCTTTTGCCTCATGTGCATATGGGTAGTGTTTTCTCTCTAGACCCCTTTCTATTCTTAAATCTCATCTTTTCTAAACCCTTAGATGCCTCCGAGACGTGACCCTGGATTTACCTTCCCACCAGAGCTCACCCAGTTGATCCAGCAGCAGAACACATTGATGCAGTTGCTAGTCCAGAATCAGAATTAGGGGAACAACAACAACAACCCACCACCACCACTTGTTGATCAGTTAGCCCGTTTTCTTAGGCTGAATCCGCCAGTGTTTTCCCGTAGCACCGAGCCTATAGTAGCAGACGATTGGCTCTGCAAGACAGCAAGGGAGTTGACCACGGCAGGATGTACAGATGCGGAAAAGGTGAAGTTTGCCGCACATCAGTTTGAAGGACCCGCAGCATCATGGTGGGAGAATTTCACCGCCACTTTCCCTATCAACACTATCACGTGGGACCAGTTTCAGCAGGCTTTCCATACTGCCCATGTTTCAGTAGGAGCTATGGCCATGAAGAAACGAGAGTTTCGCAACTTGCGCCAAGGAGGATGGACAGTTGGCCAGTATGTGGAGGACTTTAGTAAGTTAGCACGTTATGCCCCAGATGACGTAGCTACGGATGCAGCTAAGCAGGAGAAGTTTCTAGAAGAACTGAATGATGAGTTGAGCATGCAGTTGATGGTAGCAACCTTCAATAACTACCAGGAGTTGGTAGACCGTGCTCTCATGATTGAAGGGAAGCAGCAGCAGATTGAGAATCGCAAGAGGAAGTATGGACAAGGGAAGTACAATTCTGGAGCTCAGCAGAAGCCACGTTTTACCCCTAGACCGGGAGGACATTTTCAGCATATCCATGGAGGAGGTAGCTCGCACAATCACAATGGCACCAAGAATAGTAATGGGAATGGAGGAAGCAACGGCCAGAACCGCACCAACCCATCAACCCCAGCCAAGAGAGACCTGAGCCAGGTCGCTTGCTTTAAGTGCTAGAAGACCGGACATTATGCCAATGAATGTCCTGAATCCCAGAATGGAAATGGCAATGAAAGCTCTGGGAAGAAGCCAAACCCTTTCAATAGGGGACAGGTGAACCACGTTAACGTGGAGGAGGTTGAAGAGCAGCCGGATGCAGTAATCGGTAAGTTTTTGGTTAAGTCATTTACTGCACTCATTCTTTTTGATACTTGTGCATCGCATTCATACATATCAAGGGGATTTGTGGATAAGTATAACCTGCCCACCAAAGTTCTTAGAACACCTATGTTAGTAAGCTCACCAGGAGCGGAGTATATGGCTAGCAAGGGATGTTTTCAAGTGCCATTGAGAATAGGTAGGCACGTGTTTCCCTCGGATTTGATCATTTTGGAATCACAACGTTTGGATGTAATTCTGGGTATGGATTGGCTGTCGATGTATGGAGGAAACATCGATTGCGCCAGTAAGTCAATTTTGCTTACCACCCCAGAAGGAGGAAGGATCAAGTATGTATCCCGGCATGTGTCGAGGAGGACTCAAGTGAATTCGTTAACAGGAGTTGTGCAGGAGGAAGTACCAGTAGTGAAGGATTTCCCTAATGTATTTCCAGAAGAGTTGCCAGGCATGCCACCGGATAAAGATATTGAGTTTTTGATTGAGCTTTTGCCAGGCACAGGGCCAATATCTAAGAGACCATATAGGATGCCCGCAAAGGATTTGGAAGAGATTAAGAAGCAGATTAAGGAGTTACTGGATAAAGGATATATTCGCCCAAGTTCTTCACCTTGGGGATCGCCAGTACTTTTAGTGGAAAAGAAGGATGGATCGTTAAGGATGGTTGTTGATTGTCAAGGATTGAATGAAGTAACCATCAAGAACAAGTACCCACTACCGATGATTAATGATCTGTTTGATCGATTGCAAGGAGCTAAGGTATTTTCCAAGATCGATCTACGATCAGGATACCACCAGTTGACGATTCGAGAACAGGATATACCTAAGACAGCTTTTACCATCAGGTATGGGTTGTACGAGTATACCGTTATGTCATTTGGTCTGACTAACGCACCTGCATATTTATGAACATGATGAACAAAGTGTTTATGGAGTTTTTGGATAAGTTCGTCGTAGTGTTCATCGATGATATCCTGGTTTACGCGAAGAATGAAGAGGAGCATAAGGAGCATTTGCGTTTGGTACTTGGTAAGCTCAGAGAACATCAGTTATATGCCAAGTTTAGCAAATGTGAATTTTGGTTGAAGGAAGTTGGATTCCTCGGACACGTTATATCTGGAGAAGGTATAGCAGTAGATCCCACCAAGGTTGATACTGTGACAAATTGGGAAGCGCCAACAACAGTGGGAGAGATCCGGAGTTTTCTTGGACTCGCAGGATACTACGGAGATTTATTGAAAAAAATTCGAAGATTGGGAAGCCTATGACAAAATTGTTGAAGAAGGATACCAAGTTTATATGGACTGAGGAATGTGAGGCCAGTTTCCAGGAGTTGAAGAAACGTTTGGTTACATCACCCGTGTTGATTTTGCTAGATCAGACCAAGGATTATGAGGTGTATTGTGATGCTTCACGTCGAGGACTTGGAGCAGTGCTTATGCAGGAAGGAAGAGTTGTTTCTTATGCCTCACGACAGCTCAAGCCTCATGAGTTGAATTATGCTACGCATGATTTGGAGTTAGCAGCCGTAGTGCATGCATTGAAAACCTGGAGACACTTTCTCATTGGAAATCATTGTGAGGTGTACACAGATCACAAGAGTTTGAAGTATATTTTCACGCAGAAGGAATTGAATCTCAGACAAAGGAGATGGTTGGAACTCATCAAGGACTATGACATGAGATTGCATTATCACCCCAGAAAGGCTAACGTAGTAGCTGACGCGTTGAGCCGTAAAAGCCATGTCAACACCTTAATGACGGGAGATTTACCAAGGGAGTTAGCCGAAAATCTTCGTGAGCTATGTTTGCAGATAGTCCCGAGAGGCTATGTAGCAGCATTGGAGATTCAGTCTACTTTGATGGATAAGATCAAAGAAGCTCAAAGGACTAACAAGGAGATCGCTTCTATTAAGGAGAAAATGAGCAAAGGAAAAGCTAAAGGATTTCGTGAGGATGAGCACGATACCTTATGGTTTGAAGACCGGGTTTATGTGCCCAATGATTCGAAGATCAGGAAGTTAATACTGCAAGAGGCCCATGATTCACATATTCGATTCACCCAGGAAATACCAAGATGTATTTAGATTTGAAGGATATTTTCTGGTGGACCGGAATGAAGAAGGATATTGCGGAACATGTAGCAGTTTGTGATGTATGTCAGAGAGTAAAGGCAGAGCATCATAAGCCAGCAGGATTGCTACAGCCATTGCCAATACCCGAATGGAAGTGGGATAAGTTAGGCATGGATTTTATTACAGGATTACCCAGAACATGTTCAGGCTATGACTCGATATGGGTTGTAGTCGATCGTTTGACAAAGGTAGCTCATTTCATCCCAGTGAAGACTACCTATACTAGTGCCAAGTTGGCAAAGATATACATGACCAGGATCGTATGTCTGCATGGAGTTCCAAGGAGCATTGTATCAGATAGAGGAACCCAATTTACCTCAAAGTTCTGGAATCAGTTGCATGAAACTTTGGGTACCAGGCTAGAGTTCAGTACAGCTTTCCATCCACAGACAGATGGACAGACCGAGAGAGTCAATCAGATTTTGGAGGATATGCTAAGAGCTTGTGCGCTAGATTACGGATCTAGTTGGGATGAGAATTTGCCATATGCAGGGTTCTCTTATAACAACAGTTATCAATCCAGTTTGAAGATGGCCCCCTTTTGAAGCCTTGTACGGAAGGAGGTGCAGGACCCCATTGTCGTGGGATGAAGTTGGAGACCGCCAGTTGTTTGGATCGGATCTGATTAAGGAGTCTGAACAGAAAGTCAAAATTGATTCGTGATAGGCTCAAGGTAGCCCAGTCCAGGCAGAAGAGCTACGCAGATTCTAAACGCAAGGAGACACTTTACGAAGTCGGAGACCGAGTTTATCTTCGAGTATCTCCACTTCGAGGAGTTAAGCGCTTTGGAGTTAAGGGAAAGTTAGCGCCACGTTTTGTAGGCCCATACAAAGTTTTGGAGCGTATGGGAGAAGTAGCCTACAAGTTGGAGTTGCCCAAAGGATTGTCAGGAGTTCACGACGTGTTCCACGTTTCCCATTTGAAGAAGTGCCACGCAGAGATGGCTGATATACCGCTGAGAGACACAGTACCGCTGGAAGCAATTCAGCTGGACAATGATTTGACCTATGAGGAGAAACCAGTCAAGATTCTTGAATATGCCGGCCGAGTCACCCGTGGCAAGGTTATTAAGTTTTGCAGAGTTCAATGGAGCCACCACACGGAGGATGAAGCCACTTGGGAACGAGAGAAAGATCTATTGAAGGACCACCCTCACCTATTTTCTAGTCAACCCGAATCTCGAGGGCGAGATTCATCTTAAGGGGGGTAGGTTTGTAACATCCCAAATTTTCAATTTGGAATGTTATACACCAGATCATCATTGCATATCATATTTTATTGCATTTTGGTTGATCCGGAAATTTCACGCAACTCAAGGACCCTCAGAGAGAGTTGGGGATTTTGTTATTTTCATATTTGAGTTTTCTCAAATTTTGAAAATAGGATCATTTGATTTTATTTATTCTATCTTCAATTATTTCTATTACAAAAATATGAGAGAGGGGATAAAATGACTTTCCCAAAATAAAGAAATATTGAGGATTTAATAAAAAAATCAAATAAGATTTTATTTTGGTTTTATTTGCTATTTTATTTGAATTGAGGAAAAATGCGTGTTTTTAAAAATTGCATTTAGGCCCCAAATAAATGTTCAAAATCGCCGCATCGCCGCGCCGCCGGCCTACCGCCGCACCGCACCGCCCCGCCGCCGGAGCCGCCGCCCGCCGACCTCGCCGCCCCTCCGGAGCCGCCGCCCCACCGGAGGTTGACCGCTGCCCCGCCACCGGCGGTTTTCCTCGAGAAAACCGTTCGGTTTTTCGTCCGTTTTATTTCGGTTTTTTTAGATTTCGTTTTTTAATAGATCGGTTTTTCCGGTTTATTTATTTAGCGAGCGTTCGCTCGTTCATTCGTTTTAACGAACGCGTTCATCATTTAGATCCAGATAATGAACGTTCGTTCGTTAATCTGTTCGTCGTTTTTCTTTTTCTCGGATTAAATCCGCGATTTTTCTGATCGCGATTTCTGATTCGATTTTCGTTCTAGTATAACTTTTTGCTCGTTTATTGGAATCAGGCGATTCAAGCGCTTGGAGTTTCGTCTCGAAACCCTCTTTCCGTTTAACCAACTCAAACAAGTTTTTGCCTCTGTAAAAATTGCCCTAGATCCAGAATAGTAAATGAAGCCTGTTTCTTTTGCCGTTTGTCTTTCGTTGCTTCGTTCGATTTGGTTCTTTTTGCCAACCGGAGTTCTTAAGTTGAATTTTCTGGTTAGATCTCTTATTTGAGTTTTACCTGTGCATTAGTTGAGTACTTATTGTATGTTTGTTGGTTTGCGATAGAGTACCTGGAGTGCGCCGCTTGCTACTTTGAATCGCTAGGTTTTGCGGATCATCAGCAAGGCAAGTAACACTTTGATCATACCTCCTACTACCCAGTTTTATTGCATTAGATCAATCCTCACACATTGCATGATTAGGATCTAATTAAATTGTGGGTTTGGGAAGTAGTTGAGGTAGCACCTATTACCTGTTTATTATCAAACCTTTGGGAGTTACTTCTACGTTTGTTTATTATGCCATGCTATGCTAGTAGACGTGGTTTGGGTGAGTGAAATCCATGACAGATGTGAGTTTGTTAAATTAATGGTTTATCTAAGGTGGCAACTTAAATACATATCTGGGTGGATTGAGGCACCTGGGTATTCCAGCGATTGCATGTTTTCTTTTGGACCGCCACCCAGGCTCAAAGGGATCATGAGATTATTCATGCTAGAAACTTCTGTGTGCAACCACAAGCTACTATGGCTCTAGCATAGTTGACTAAGTCGTGTGAACTCTTATAGTGGTAGACTAGCAGATGTAGGGGAAGGTAGGTGCAATGGTCTACCAGATCATAAGGTGCTAGCGCTTCTGAAAGACTATGTCTCGGTCATCCGTTTCTCAAACACCATGTAGTGCGAGAAATCCAACGGAGGAGATCGAGTCTTGTGGGGAAAAGTGTGCAAACCTCTGCAGAGTGTCTAAACTAATCATGGTTAGCCGTGTCCCCAGTTATGGACAACTTGAGTATCTAGTACTTGGATTATCATGTGAATCTCATCATGTTACTCTAAATTAATTTTTTTGGGTTTTCAATGATGTTTCCTAATTGGGATTGAGAATGCTGTCAACCAATCTCAATGTTTAACAACTACCATGATAGTTAAATAAAATTTATTCCATTGAAGTAGGGAAAAATTGGCTTTACGCAAAACTGTAACCATAGAGCTTTCCACCAGCCAAATATGCATATAGTATAGCCTTATTCTTTCATTGCTCTCTATGTGTTACACTGCCAGCATATTCCATGTGCTGACCCATTTCGGGCTGCAACGTTCATGTTGCAGACTTTTCAGATGATGAGTAAGGTGCTTTTAGTTCGTGGTTCCATACTCAGTGATGCCGTTGGAGTTGATGGACTCACTTATCTTCCAAGCCTTCCGCTGTTATCGTTATCAGATGGCCTTAAGCCATATTTATTGTAATAAGTTCTCTTTTGAGACACTCGATGTAATAAGTGTGTGATTGCTACTCTGTTATAAATCCTTCAAGTACTTTGTGGTGTCAGCATTACTGATCCAGGGATGACACCTGAGCATAGAGATTGGACCGTTTGAGGTCTAGTCGCTACACCCTGATACGTCTCCAACGTATATATAATTTTTGATTGTTCCATGCTATTATATTATCTATTTTGGATGTTAATGGGATTTATTTTACACTTTTATATTATTTTTAGGACTAACCTATTAACCCAAGGCCTAGTGCAAATCGCTGTTTTTTGCCTATTTCAGTGTTTCGCAGAAAAGGAATATCAAACGGAATCCAAACAGAATGAAACCTTCGGGAACGTGATTTTTGGAACAAACATGATCCAGAGGACTTGGAGTGGATGTTAAGAAATGAACGAGGAGTCCACGAGGCAGCGGGCGCGCCTACCCCCCTGGACGCGCCCTCCCCCTCGTGGGCCCCTCGTGGCTCAATCGACCTACTTCTTCCTCCTGTATATACTCATATACCCTGAAAACATCCAGGAGCACCACGAAACCCTATTTCCACCGCTGCAACCTTCTGTACCCAAGAGATCCCATCTTGGGGCCTTTTCCGGAGCTCCGCCGGAGGGGGCATCGATCATGGAGGGCCTCTACATCAACTCCATGGCCCCTCCGATGATGTGTGAGTAGTTTACTTCAGACCTTCGGGTCCATAGTTATTAGCTAGATGGCTTCTTCTCTCTCTTTGAATCTCAATACAAAGTTCTCCTCGATCTTCTTGGAGATCTATCCGATGTAACTCTTTTTGCGGTGTGTTTGTCGAGATTTGATGAATTGTGGGTTTATGATCAAGTCTATCTATGAACAATATTTGATTCTTCTCTGAAATCTTTTATGCATGATTGGTTATCTTCGCAAGTCTCTTCGAATTATCAGCTTGGTTTGGCCTACTAGATTGATCTTTCTTGCAATGGGAGAAGTGCTTAGCTTTGGGTTCAATCTTGTGGTGCTCGGTCCCAGTGATAGAAAGAGAAACGACACGTAATGTATTGTTGCCATCGAGGATAAAAAGATGGGGTTTATATCATATTGCTTGAGTTTATCCCTCTACATCATGTCATCTTGCCTAATGTGTTACTCTATTCTTATGAACTCAATACTCTAGATGCATGCTGGATTGCGGTTGGTGTGTGGAGTAATAGTAGTAGATGCAGGCAAGAGTCGGTCTACTTGTCACGGACGTGATGCCTATATACATGATCATGCCTAGATATTCTCATAATTATTCACTTTTCTATCAATTGCTCAACAGTAATTTGTTCACCCACCGTAATACTTATGCTATCTTGAGAGAGGCCACTAGTGAAACCTATGGCCCCCGGGTCTATTTTCCATCATATTAATCTTCCGTCAACAAGCTATTTCTATTATCTTTTATTTTGCAATCTTTACTTTTAATCTTTATCATAAAAATGCCAAAAAAATTATCTTATCATCTCTATCAGATCTCACTCTCATAAGTGACCATGAAGGGATTGACAACCCCTTTATCGCGTTGGTTGCGAGGTTCTTATTTGTTTGTGTAGGTACGAGGGACATGCGTGTGGCCTCCTACTGGATTGATACCTTGGTTCTCAAAAACTGAGGGAAATACTTACGCTACTTTTCTGCATCACCCTTTCCTCTTCAAGGGAAAACCAACGCAGTGCTCAAGAGGTAGCAAGAAGGATTTCTGGCGCCGTTGCTGGGGAGGTCTACGCACAAGTCAAGACATACCAAGTACCCATCATAAACTCTTATCCCTCGCATTACATTATTTGCCATTTGGCTCTCATTTTCCTCTCCCCCACTTCACCTTTGCCTTTGCCTTTTCTTCACCCTCTTCTCGTATGTCTTTTTATTTGTGTTTCCACGTGCCTTCTATTTGCTTGCATCTTTGCTCGCTAAAAATCTATTGATATGGATCCACTTAAAGTGTTCTACTTGGATCATCTTCGATCCTTATGCGCTCGTGCTGAAAGCCCAACTATCCTAGTTGATGGGAAATATTTAGATGAGCATGCTCATTTTTTGCATCACCGGTTGTCTGAAAAATGGAGACTCTTATGGGATCAAATAAACAGATTGCTATGTTATGCTTGGAATCTTTGTGAAATTTGTGATCTTACTTGTTGCTCTAAGAACCCTAAAAAACACCTCCCCTACCTATGTGAGTTTAATGACAATGAAATCTTATCTTCTTATGCAAAGGGTGTTTTATAGTTACTACGATATCAAGCAATTGAATAATTTGTTGCTTTTAAGGGTGCTCATGAAGTTGCTTCTTTGATTGAAAAGTATGATGTTACTCTCTACGAATCTGAAATTTGGACATACTTAAATATTTCTATGAAAACTATGCTCATAATGTCTATGTCAAAGAATTTATTGAAAGGATGACCGTTGCTTGCGAAGAAAATAATGATATACATGAACCTACAGATAATTATGATCCCAATGATTTGATTGAAATATCCCTTGATGAACATGATGCTTGCTATTCCTATGGCCGTGATGCCAATATTTATGAAGATGAGTTTGCTATAGTTCCTTATGTTAAACATGAGATCGTTGCTATTGCACCCATACTTGATAGTTCCTTCGATGAAAAGCATGATTGCAATGATGTTATTATAAATTCTCTTAATGCCAATTGTGTTAATGATATGCAAAACCTCAAGCTTGGGGATGCTAGTTTTGCTATGACTACTATTTGTTGCAATGATCATGATTGGGGTGATTCTTCTTATGATCTTGAAAATTTATTTTAGCCCCATGATGAATATGAGATCGATAATAATGTTTGCAATAATATTAAAAGTGGGTTTAGAAGAGTGTCAACTTTAGATCCCACATATTTGTAGAATATTCAATCTTATGAAGTTTTTGATAAAAGTGGGTTTGGAGAGGTCATGACTTTAGTTAATGTTAATCCCACTATTTTGGAAGAATGTCAACTTTGCATGCATGTGGATCATGTTGAAAATATTTTATGTGATAGCTATTTTGTTGAACTTGCTTATGATCCCACATGTAATTATTATGAGAGAGGAAAATATGATTGTAGAAATTTTCATGTTACTAAATTACCTCTCGTTATGTTGAGATTGCTATTGTTTCTTTCCGCTTCCTTGCATATGATAGTTTTTGCTTGCTATGATAATTTGTTTGCCTATGAAATGCCTATGCATAGGAAGTATGTTAGACTTAGATCTGTTTGTCACATGATTTATGATGCTCCTTTTGTGCTTCAATTCTTGTCTTTCATGTGAGCATCGTTAAAATTATCCATGCCTAGCTAGGGGCGTTAACCGATAGCGCTTGTTGGGAGGCAACCCAATTTTATTTTTGTTCCTTGATTTTTGGTTCCGTTTAGTAATAAATAATTCTTCTAGCCTCTGTTTAGATGTGGTTTTATGCTTTTAATTAGTGTTTGTGCCAAGTAGAACCTTCGGAAAGACTTGGGGAAAGTCTTTGCGATCTTGCTGTAAAAAATAGAAACTTTAGCGCTCACGAGAATTGCTGCCATTTTTTACTGGAGAGTACTATTTAGTTAATTCTTTTTGCAGATGATTAATAGATAAATTCCTCACGTCCAGAAATTTATTTTAGAGTTTTTGGGGTTCCAGAAGTACACGAAACCTACAGATTACTACAGACTGTTCTGTTTTTGACAATTCTGTTTTTCATGTGTTGTTTGCTTATTTTGATAAATCTATGGCTAGTAATAGAGTTTATGAACCATAGAAAAGTTGGAATACAGTAGGTTTAACACCAATATAAATAAAGAATGAGTTCATTACAGTAGTTTGAAGTGATGGTTTGTTTTCTTTTACTAACGGAGCTCACGAGATTTTCTTTTAAGTTTTGTGTTGTGAAGTTTTCAAGTTTTGGGTAAAGATTTGATGGATTATGGAATAAGGAGAGGCAAGAGCCTAAGCTTGGGGATTCCCCAGAAGGCATCCTCTCTTTCGTCTTCGTCCATCGGTAACTTTACTTGGAGCTATATTTTTATTCGCCACATGATATGTGTTTTGCTTGGAGCGTCTTATATGATTTGAATCTTTGCTTTTTAGTTTACCACAATCATCCTTGCTGTACACACCTTTTGGGAGAGGCACACATTAATCGGAATCCTATATACCTAAGAGATTCATCCCCACTATTTTATTTATCTTGACATGCAACCTATCCATCTCATCACACATGACCCACACATGCCACCTCAGTAAAAAAATATCATGCATCCACATCATCCTTTTTTTCCTCCCACTGTTCCGCATGCTTTAAAACTCACATTGTATATGTTTCGCCCCCATACGCCTGGGCTGTAACGAAGTCGCTTACTTTTTTTGACACACATAGGCTACAGGAGCAAGTCGTGGACTAGCTAATTTGTTTTTACAAAAAAGCTAATTTGGTTTTGGTGGGAGGAGCTTGCTATTTGGATGTTCCAGCCCATGGGACTAGCTTGGTGGAACGAACTAGAAGGTCATTGTGAAAACAAAACGTAGGTAACGTAGGTAGCCACGTGTCTGTCTGTTGTCTACCCAATTACTCCTATTGAACCGATTAATTTCCGAAATCTCTCCGTATAACAACCATTGCTAGCGGCAGACACTCAAGTAGCGGGCTAGAGTATGGGGGCATGTCTCGACCACCGGCTACGACATCGAGGTCATCGACAGCGATGGCCTGAGGTAGGCTATGTCACAGGTTAAGTGGCTCACCCCCAACCCCTCGGGTTCAACCGTCGTCGATCTCATCCATGGCCCTCCCGCTGATCTCCTCTGGCTCGCTGTCAACAATTTTCCATTCTACATCGCCATAGAGCCCCTTTTGTCATTTCTGAAGGACACGTTCTGTGACGCTAGCTTGGGATCCACAGCTTCCAAGTCAGACCTCATCGACGACGACCACGAGGAGGGCACCATCTCCGGCTCTTCCAAGGGGAAAGAGCTCATCTGCTCTTCCAAGGGGAAAGCGCCCGTCTGTGACATCAGGGAGGGCACCCTATAGCCGCGCTCTTCCAAGGGGAACGTGCCCATCTACGACAACATGGAGTGCATCCAGGGTCCGTGCTCTTCCCACGGGAACGAGCCCATCTGTGACAAGTGAGGAAACCCATGATTTTTTTATCGTGTCTCTTCACAGGGGGAAACCCGTGATTTGTTTTGTCGAGTACCTTTTGAAGTGTAGTGAGAATATGTCCAGTTTTAATTGCTATATCTGGTTGTTTGCAGTATGCCTTGTTTATTTCAGTTGTTCATAATGTGATGCTCTATATGTGTAATTATTTACTGTCAATAAATTTCATCAATCCAGATTTAAACATACTGATAGGAATGCATATATTTGCTTGTTGTTAAGCCTGTTATAGCTAGCATATGTCTCTTTTAAAGTTTTTTGATTGTTCGGTTGTTTTGTAACATCCCAAAATTCTAAATTTTGGAATGTCATATTAAATAAATATATTTGATTGATTGTTTCATTGTTGTGTGATTGATTAACTGAAAGTGAGTGCAATTCGAAACTTTTTGAAAGTTAAATGAGAGGGAATAAAAGGACTTTCCCCAACTTTCATTTTCTTTTATGATCTCCGTGAATTCAAATACAAAACCCTAGAGAGAAGATGACATGATTTCTTCCATTTATTTAAATGAAAAGGGTTTTGAAAAGATTTGAATTTTATTTGGAAATATTTTCCAATTCAGAAACTTTAAGCAACTCAATGATTTTCATGAGAGAAGATAAAATGACCTCTTCAAAACATATGAAATATGAGTTGGAAGTTTAAAAAGGATCAATTTCAAAGTCATTTTGAAATTATTTTCAATTTGGAGTTATTTGGGTTTTATTCAAATTATTTTTCTCCAAAATAAAAATATATGAAAAATAGGGTAACATGATTCCCTACATCAGAAAATTGGAGATAAATTTAAGGTCGGGTCGCTACAAGATGGTATCAGAGCACATGTTGACTATAGGACGTGACCCCTAGAAACTGGCATGCCCATAGGAAAGATTTTCTCTACAAACTTCATTTTCAGAAGATCTTTTACCTCTCCTCTTTTCTGAGCTTTATCAAAATATTTCCCTTTTAGTGAGATTATACCCCTTTCCCCTTTGGACAACATGAGGAATCGACTGATGAGACCACTCCAAGGAGTACAAGATATCGGACAACCAAGATCACTTCAGGATGAAGAGGATTTTACCGTGCATTAGAATAATGGAAACCTCAACGGTTGAAGACTCCGAATACTAGGAGAATTTGAAGGCTCTGAAGAATTTCCAGATTGGTATGACCAAGGAGGGTTACCCTTATAGAACTTGTGAGACTATTGAAGCTGTCAATACCCGAGATCAAGGTGTATCGGAGAAAGACCGAAACATGGAGAGTTAAAAAGCTCAAAGATTTTGTCAAGAAAACCCCAAGGCAAGAGATGGCAATTATGGAATGAAATCTCTCCGTATAACAACCATTGCTAGCGGCAGACACTCAAGTAGCGGGCTAGAGTATGGGGGCATGTCTCGACCGCCGGCTACGACATCGAGGTCATCGACAGCGATGGCCTGAGGTAGGCTATGTCACAGGTTAAGTGGCTCACCCCCAACCCCTCGGGTTCAACCGTCGTCAATCTCATCCATGGCCCTGCCGCTGATCTCCTCTGGCTCGCTGTCAACAATTTTCCATTCTACATCGCCATAGAGCCCCTTTTTTCATTTCTGAAGGACACGTTCTGTGACGCTAGCTTGGGATCCACAGCTTCCAAGTCAGACCTCATCGACGACGACCGCGAGGAGGGCACCATCTCCGGCTCTTCCAAGGGGAAAGCGCCCGTCTGTGACATCAGGGAGGGCACCCTATAGCCGCGCTCTTCCAAGGGGAACGTGCCCATCTACGACAACATGGAGTGCATCCAGGGTCCGTGCTCTTCCCACGGGAACGAGCCCATCTGTGACAAGTGAGGAAACCCATGATTTTTTTATCGTGTCTCTTCACAGGGGGAAACCCGTGATTTGTTTTGTCGAGTACCTTTTGAAGTGTAGTGAGAATATGTCCAGTTTTAATTGCTATATCTGGTTGTTTGCAGTATGCCTTGTTTATTCCAGTTGTTCATAATGTGATGCTCTATATGTGTAATTATTTACTGTGCAATAAATTTCATCAATCCAGATTTAAACATACTGATAGGAATGCATATATTTGCTTGTTGTTAAGCCTGTTATAGCTAGCATATGTCTCTTTTAAAGTTTTTTGATTGTTCGGTTGTTTTGTAACATCCTAAAATTCTAAATTTTGGAATGTCATATTAAATAAATATATTTGATTGATTGTTTCATTGTTGTGTGATTGATTAACTGAAAGTGAGTGCAATTCGAAACTTTTTGAAAGTTAAATGAGAGGGAATAAAAGGACTTTCCCCAACTTTCATTTTCTTTTATGATCTCCGTGAATTCAAATACAAAACCCTAGAGAGAAGATGACATGATTTCTTCCATTTATTTAAATGAAAAGGGTTTTGAAAAGATTTGAATTTTATTTGGAAATATTTTCCAATTCAGAAACTTTAAGCAACTCAATGATTTTCATGAGAGAAGATAAAATGACCTCTTCAAAACATATGAAATATGAGTTGGAAGTTTAAAAAGGATCAATTTCAAAGTCATTTTGAAATTATTTTCAATTTGGAGTTATTTGGGTTTTATTCAAATTATTTTTCTTCAAAATAAAAATATATGGAAAATAGGGTAACATGATTCCCTACATCAGAAAATTGGAGATAAATAAATTTGAAATCATTTTGGTATTTTTAAAATGATTTTTATTAGATTTTAGTAGGGCAGTAGCACTCTTTGAATTATTTGAATTTTTCTCGATTTTATATGACTTGACAAAGATGTCCACGTTGTAGAAAATCTTTTTCTAAAAACTTTTATATATAATATGCCTATATATAATTTTATTCGATTTTTGTTATACAATTTTCCTTCTGTTTCTATTTAAAGAATAACTGTACATGCTCCCCATAATTATTTACCGCCCACACGCGTAGCATAGTGGCAACGGGCGCCTCACCTTTTTTCTCTTAAATGGGCCAGGCCCAGCCAGCCTTTTCATTTATTTACTTAGGCCGAATTTTATTTTTTTTACGGTGCGTGGCCGGCCGAGGCCTTTAGGCCCGTGCGAGGCGTTTAGCCTTTTTCTTCTGTGTTTCGTTTATTTTCGTCTACGTTTAGTCCCACATTGCCTAGTCTTTGACTTCTAAACCTCTTTTCCACTTATAAATATAGACCCTTAGAGCCTCCAAAAATCATCTAATTTGGGTTAAATCAATATTTTGGTTTGACTAGATTCATTAAAGAAAAATATTTTTCTCCTCTCCGGCGAGACTTCTGAAAATTGTCTCCTCTCTCCGAAGTCGTTTTTTTCTCTATCTTATAAAAGTATCTTTTTCATATTTTTTATACTCCCGTAGCTTATTACTTCTAGTACGGTAGAATAATTAGATTACCAATTAGTCTCTGTATTTATATATTAGACCTAAAATTCTTTTAGTCGTAGCTATTTTTCTTCCGTAAAACAGCTTGACCCTGATTTTTCAAATAGCCTTAACTTTTTACTCGTTCATCCAAATTAGATGAAACCAGTGTCTATAGTTTTGTCTTGTTTTCACCTATCCAGTGAACATGTCACATCAACTTTTTGAAATTTTCAAATTTTCAAATTTGTTTAGATTCATATTCAAACTTCTTTTGATCATAACTTGAGTTTTATAACTCCGACTTAATTGATTCTTTTTGCAAATCGAAGATCTTGACCTAAACTTTCCGATAAGGCCAAATTCACATAATTTTGGTACTGTTAGAAATTGTTTTATGTTGCAAGAGTTATTTGCTTGGTTTTGATGTTTTCCGAAGTGTTTTCTTCGTTCTTCCCGATCTTTTGAGTGATTATTTATGTGTGGTTACTATTGCTTGCTCACGATAGATTGAACGGAGTGTGACGAGTAGAACTATCTGGAGTTATGAGTGCGAATCATCTTCATCAATAGTACAAGGCAAGTTCACACTTTCATCATACTTTTCATTACCCAGTTTTTATGCATTAGTTTCAACCCTGGAACACTGCATGGTTAGGACTTGATAACATGTGGTATTGGGAAGTAGTAGATGAGGTAGGAACCTATTGTCTTGCATTTAACCCTGGGAGTTACTATGTTATGCTTACTGCTATGCTATGCTCGTACGCGTGGTTTGGTTTGAGTGATTCATGACAGATGTGAGAGTTATTATTAATGGTTAACTTAAGGTGGCTACTTTAATACACATCTGGGTGGAATGGTAGGGGCACCCTGGAGCACCCAATGGTTTACCCGGGCACCTGGAGAACCCAGTGCTTGCCCAAGGGGATCCCAGAGGACCCGTATGATCACCCTAGGGAATGCCACCCAGGCTCAAAGGGATCATAAGATTATTCATGCTAGAAACTTCCATGGGCAGCCACAAGCCATTATGGGCTCTGGCATAGTTGAGTAAGTTGCGTGAGCTCTTGAAGAGGTGGACTAGCCGATGTAGGGGGATTGTAGGTGTACCGGTCTGCCCGGAGTAAAGAGTTAATGCTTCTGAAAGACTGTGTCTCGGTCATCCATTTCTCAAACATCATGTAGTGCAAGAAATCCAATGGAGGAGATCGAGTCTTGTGGGGAAAAGTGCGCAAACCTCTGCAGAGTGTACAAACTAATCATGGTTAGCCGTGTCCCCGGTTATGGACGTCTTGAGTCTCTGGTTCTTGAATTATCATGTTGATCTCAACACTTTATTTAATTAATTTGATGGGGTTAATGATTATTATTTTGGGATTGAGTTGGTTAAATAAAATATATTCCTTTGCAGTAGGGAAAAATTGGCTTTTAGTAAAAACATGATAACCATAGAGCTTTTCCACCAGCCATATATGCATGTAGTGATAGCTGTTATTCATCATTATCCTATGGTGTGAATTTGCCAGTACATTCAATGTACTGACCCTTTGTGGCTGCAACGTCTCATGTTGCAGGACTTCTTACGATGAGTAAGTGATACGTTAGGGTTACGATTTCTACACTCAACTTTGTCGTTGGTGTTGATGGGAATCCACAACCTTGTTGTTACTTCCGCTGTTTGGATTGAGGTAATAGTATTTACATTACTTTATACATGTGATTTACCTCTGTTATAAATCCTTGAGTACTGTGTGTGTCAGCATACCGATCCAGGGATGACACTTAAGCACAGAAACTTGACCATTTAAGGTCAGTCGCTACAAGATGGTATCAGAGCACATGTTGACTGTAGGACGTGACCCCTAGAAACTGGCATGCCCATAGGAAAGATTTTCTCTACAAACTTCATTTTCAGAAGATCTTTTACCTCTCCTCTTTTCTGAGCTTTATCAAAATATTTCCCTTTTAGTGAGATTATACCCCTTTCCCCTTTGGACAACATGAGGAATCGACTGATGAGACCACTCCAAGGAGTACAAGATATTGGACAACCAAGATCACTTCAGGATGAAGAGGATTTTACCGTGCATTAGAATAATGGAAACCTCAACGGTTGAAGACTCCGAATACTAGGAGAATTTGAAGGCTCTGAAGAATTTCCAGATTGGTATGACCAAGGAGGGTTACCCTTATGGAACTTGTGAGACTATTGAAGCTGTCAATACCCGAGATCAAGGTGTATCGGAGAAAGACCGAAACATGGAGAGTTAAAAAAACTCAAAGATTTTGTCAAGAAAACCCCAAGGCAAGAGATGGCAATTATGGAATGAAAGCTCATGGCAATGACATGCGCATAAACACGGTTATCCGTGATGTCATCGCCCGCTGATGCTATTGTCACCGTGCTGAGTTAAGGATGCATTTCTTCAGAAGGATTGGATGGTAGAAGGTTGATGGAGCACCTATCAGTAAGATGAAGTTTTAACCTTAGCTGGTGTATCACCGGGATTTGGAGTATTACATCAAGAATTATAAAATGGATCTTTAGGAAGCCGTATTTGACAAAGAAGCATTTTCGTGAAGAACTCAGGACCCCAGAAGCTGAAAGTAACCAAGCGAGAGGAGCAAAACCTCGAGAATACCGGAGATTTGTCAGGAACTGAAGGACAGTAGGACCATGGCTCATGCGAAGGGTGTTGAAACCCAGAAGTTTGGAATGCAACTCCAGAGTATTCAAGGATGTCACGAGAGACTTTGCTACAACAGGGATGAGCTGGCAAAAAGGATTTAAGAAAGACAAGCATGATCGGAAGAAGCCATTGGAGGCATGAACAAGACTTGAAGAGTTAGACGACCTTGAAGATATATTGACCTTTAGAAGACCAAACCCCTGTTATATACCTATGTTAGATGCGACGATTGTGAGCTATCATTTGTTTGATGTTTTCCGACAGCCACAAAATAAAATCTGTCTTTTCAAAACTATTGTTTGTATTGTGTGTATCCCTCTCCATCTCTCTCATCTCACCCCAAAACCCATGGACCCAATAGAGGATGAATGGAGATGAACTCATATTTTCTGGACCGATGACTCAATTGGAGACAGACCGATGGATTCATAACATGGGAAGATCATATGAAGAATAACACTATAGCCGGAAAGGATATGGCCCAGCATGCTCTTCAGTGCTTTGAAAGAGGTGTTGCTACCTGGTGGAAGATGTAGCAAACCATCAATGGATGGCAAGGAGTAACCACTTAGAAATAATTTAAGTTGACTTTGCCAAAGTCTCGGCTTGTGTCCCAGAAGTTGAAGCCTTATGGAAATGATATGAAGAAACCTTGTGCATGCAAGCTCTGTGGAGAAATAGGGCACAACCATAAGGAACACAAAGATGAATGCCCTAATTGTGAAGAAAGTCACCCAGCTGAAGAATGCCCAACTAGGCAGATTACTTGTTTCTTATTTGAAGGGACTACCCACTACCCTGCTCAGTGTCACATTTACCTCGTGGTTCAAAGAACCATCCAACTGAAGAAAGAAGCAATGAAAGGAGCCCTCATGGAAATTTTAGAAGAACCAGTGATGAAGGAAGAGGTGAAGGACACACCCAAAGAAGACCCAATTAAACCATGCACTAAGTCATGCTATTCATATGGAGAAGGACACATCTCCCAGAATTGTCTGGATGGGATCTAGTAAAATTCCTGACAGAGGAAGTAGAGTATGACCCACAGGAAATAGAAGCCCTAATTGGAATGGAAAAATCCAGGAAGAGAAATAGATTGGATTCCAGGAAGGACCTGAGTAATATCACCTGTTTCAGGTGCAAGGAGTCAGGGCACTACTCCAGCGGTTGCCCAAAAAGGAAACCTCGAGACTTGTTAGAAGTAATATGTTTTCGTTGTAATGGAGCAGGGCACTATGCCAGAGAATGCCCCGAGGAGAAGGAGACTTGTGCTAAATAGTTGAGTTTGCAACAAAAGAAATATAGTAGTAGCAGTGGGAAAAATTCTTTTATATTGAGGTGTTGAGTTGAGGCATGTAATGGAAGTGCAGGAGATTATGATAATTTGAGGATCAATAAAGTTAGTATCGTGGGTACTGATTTGGATTTTATGAGTTGTTACTCTATGAAGAAAGTTTTTGACCATTGTCGAGGATATGAGTACTATGGTCTATGGATGAATTTGTGCATGCATTTTAAGGGTGGTATTACCCTGTGAGGACACTTGACCCCTGGAAGGGATAATGATGTTCCACAGAGTGGACTTTGGACAAAGTAAGTACGAGTTTTATCTCGATATGTGGGATACCCTAAGATTATGAGAGGATGAAGTACTATTGGATATAAAGGAGGTAGAATGTTGGTAATGTGGAGCAAGTGTAACCCCACGATGAATCTGAGTAATCACGTCTTAATTTGGTACAAATAGAAGGAAGGGAGATAGTACAATTGGATGGATTTAAGAATGCTAGGAAGCTAGATGTTGGAATAATGATTAGTTGCCCCTAATGATGATTTCAAGGTTTACAAGTGATGAGATGGGCCATAACCCACAGGCACCAGGACCTGCCAAGAAGCAAGCACACTTTGCTGAAGGAAAAACCCTGGAAGAAGTTACGATTTTATCAACAGACGATCTTATAGGAGTTTACGCAAAACCTGAGAGTTGTGAAGAAATGGTAGATGTTTGTTTGGCTTGCAGAATCAATGGATTTATCCGGACTTGGTTCGACGACAAGAGAAATTCTGCAATGCTTGTGAGGATGACCGAGTGTTAGAATGCGAGATTCGCTAAACCATATACGAGGTAATGATTTGGGTGCGGGATGGATTGATCACCATACCAACTTACTCTTATTATTCGCCTTGCTATATGGGATGGTAAATCTGAGTGACTTACCCATAGTAGAGCGACGACGATCGAAACCTTGTTTGAACCTTAGAATGGTATGACAATTTTTCCTCTTGTACAAGGCAGCTGTTGGCAACCGTAGGTCATACGATGAGGTTCAAGCCCAGACCCGTTTTCTGCAGGGACCCAATCAAATTGTTTGATGACCACCATGAGATATCGATAGTTGTTTAGTATTGGTGCTAGACCCGTCAGCTCAGAAGACCCAGTCTCAGAATAACATTACCAAGATGAAAGGACAGAAGGATTGAGGAAAAGGTTATGCTGCTACCGGAAGAGCCCAGAGAAGGAATTTTCCTGAAAATCTAAGAAGACCGACACTGTCAAGAATAAGGATGGGGTGTATGAATTTTGATGGAACCGTAACCATGTTTCTAAGGGTGGTAGCACCCCAGACCCCGTGATGGTCGATGGATTTTGAGAAGACCCCCGAACCTAACCTATTTCTTTCTAGCCTCTCCAAATCTCGAGGACGAGATTCATTTTGAGGGTGGTAGGTTTGTAACATCCAAAAATTCTAAATTTTGGAATGTTATATTAAATAAATAGATTTGATTGATTGTTTGATTGTTGTGTGATTGATTGACTGAAAGCGAGTGCAATTCGAAACTTTTTGAAAGTTAAATGAGAGGGAATAAAAGGACTTTCCCAAACTTTCATTTTCTTTTATGATCTCCGTTAATTCATATACTTTTCAAATACAAAACCCTAGAGAGAAGATGACATGATTTCTTCCATTTATTTAGATGAAAAGGGTTTTGAAAAGATTTGAATTTTATTTGGAAATATTTTCCAATTCAGAAACTTTAAGCAACTCAATGATTTTCATGAGAGAAGATAAAATGACTTCTTCAAAACATATGAAATATGAGTTGGAAGTTTAAAAATGATCAATTTCAAAGTCCTTTTGAAATTATTTTCGATTTGGAGTTATTTGGGTTTTATTCAAATTATTTTCTCCAAAATAAAAATATATGAAAAATAGGGTAACATGATTCCCTACATCAGAAAATTGGAGATAAATAAATTTGAAATCATTTTGGTATTTTTAAAATGATTTTATTGGAATTTAGTAGGGCAGTAGCACTCTTTGAATTATTTGATTTTTTTCCCGATTTGATATGACTTGAAAAAAATGTCAATGTTGTAGAAAATATTTTTCTGAATTTTTTTATATATAATATGCCTATATATAATTTATTTTATTTCTGTTATACGGTTTTCCTTCTATTTCTATTTAAAAAATAATTGTACATGCGGCCCATAATTATTTACCGCCCACACGCATAGCATAGTGGCAGCGTGCGCCTCACATTTTCTTCTCCTAAATGGGCCAGGCCCAGCCAGCCTTTTCATTTATTTACTTAGGCCGAATTTTGTTGTCTTTTTATAAAAAAACTACGGTGCGAGGCGTTTGGCTTTTTTCTTCTCTGTTTCGTTTATTTTCGTTTATGTTTAGTCCCACATTGCCTAGCCTTTGACTTCTAAACCTCTTTTCCACTTATAAATATAGATCCATAGAGCCTCCAAAAATCATCTGATTCGGGTTAAATCAATATTTTGGTTTGACTAGATTCATTAAAGAAAAATATTTTTCCCCTCTCCGGTGAGACTTCTGAAAATTGTCTCCTCTCTCCGAAGTCGTTTTTTTTCCTTTATAAATATAAAGGTATCTTTCTTTATATTTTTTATACTCCTGTAGCTTATTACTTATAGTACGTTAGAATAATTAGATTACCAATTAGTCTCTGTATTTATACACTAGACCTAAATTTCTTTCAGCGATAGCAATTTTCTTTCGTAAAAAAGTTTGGCCCTGATTTTCCAAATAGCCATAACTTTTTACTCGTTCATCCAAATTAGATGAAACAAGCGCCTATAGTTTTGTCTTGTTTTCACCTATCCAGTGAACCTGTCACATAAACTTTTTAGAATTTTCAAATTTTCAAATTTGTTCAGATTTATATTCAAACTTCTTTTGATCATAACTTGAGTTTATAACTCCGATTTAATTGATTCTTTTTGCAAATCGAAGCTCTTGACCTAAACTTTCTGATAAGGCCAAATTCACATAATTTTGGTACTGTTAGAAATTGTTTTATGTTGCAAGAGTTATTTGCTTGGTTTTGATGTTTTCCGAAGTGTCTTCTTCGTTTTCCCGATCTTTTGAGTGGTTGCTTATGTGTGGTTACTATTGCTTGCTCACGATAGATTGAACGGAGTGTGACGAGTAGAACTATCAGGAGTTATGAGTGTGAATCATCTTCATCAACAATACAAGGCAAGTTCACACTTTGATCATACTTTTCATTGCCCAGTTTTTATGCATTAGTTTCAACCCTCGAACACTGCATGGTTAGGACTTGATAACATGTGGTATTGGGAAGTAGTTGATGAGGTAGGAACCTATTGTCTTGCATTTAACCCTGGGACTTACTACGTTATGCTTACTGCTATGCTATGCTCGTAGACGTGGTTTGGTTTGAGTGATTCATGACAGATGTGAGAGTTATTATTAATGGTTAACTTAAGGTGGCTACTTTAATACACATCTGGGTGGAATGGTAGGGGCACCCTGGAGCACCCAGTGGTTTGCCCGGGCACCTGGAGAACCCAGTGCTTGCCCAAGGGGATCCCGGAGGACCCGTGTGATCACCCTAGGGAATGCCACCCAGGATCAAAGGGATCATAAGATTATTCATGCTAGAAACTTCCGTGTGTAGCCACAAGCCATTATGGGATCTGGCATAATTGAGTAAGTTGCGTGATCTCTTGAAGAGGTGGACTAGCAGATGTAGGGGGATTGCAGGTGTGTCGGTGTGCCCGGAGTAAAGAGTTAATGCTTCTGAAAGACTGTGTCTCGGTCATCCGTTTCTCAAACATCATGTAGTGCGAGAAATCCAACGGAGGAGATCGAGTCTTGTGGGGAAAAGTGCGCAAACCTCTGTAGAGTGTACAAACTAATCATGGTTAGCCTGTCCCCGATTATGGACGTTTTGAGTCTCTGGTTCTTGAATTATCATGTTGGTCTCAACACTTCATTTAATTAATTTGATGGGGTTAATGATTATTATTTTGGGATTGAGTTGGTTAAATAAAATATATTCTTTTGCAGTAGGGAAAAAATGGCTTTTCGCAAAAACATGATAACCATAGTGTTTTTCCACCAGCCATATATACATGTAGTGATAGCTATTACTAGCGAGTAGTGCGCGGCGGCACGCCGCGCTCCATTGATTTGTTTGAAATTTGCTTTTATGAACTTCTTCCGAATTGTTGTACGTTTTGCATATGTGTGTCTTTATAGCGTTCTCGATGGAGATTTCACATTATGGTAGTTAAAACGGATTATGCCGCAAATCCTGAAGCAGAAATGTACAAAACAAAAAAACTTTGCTAGATCAAATTCAACAAAAATAAGAGTTGCTACATTGACGAACACATGTAAATTAAACAATACTTCACTGGATGTTATGTATGCAAATTCCTTTGAGAGAACATATGTAGGCTGAGCTGCTAAATATGGACAACTTATTTCTCATCCAAGGGTCCACATAGTTGGATTGCACGATTGCACCTGAAGTGATGATGGTATGCTAGTTGCGCCAGCTGTACTCTGAGGCTGAGCGCATCAGAGAGAGAGAGGACAAGATGGATCCAGAACATCTTCCCCAAATCATTTCCTCTAGTGGATTGACCGGTCACGACTCCCATGTCTTCTCTCTTGCGTGCTAGTGCTCGCCGCTGCAGCCGCTCGCCCTTGACCCGGTCTGCCGGAGTCACGGGTCACGCCGGTGCCCGGCACCCTGCTTCTCGTTTGTGCTCTTGACCGCCAGAGACTGAGCTCTCCCAGAGACCGATTCCAAGACCGCGTGCAACCTCGAGGAGATCCTGGCTCGTGCGGAAGGAGGCGGTCAGCCATGGCCGTCGCTGCAGCAACGGAGCCCGCGCTGGCCCGCCCGCTCGGCAGCTGATGCGGAGGTGGTGGGATTTGCGAAGCCCACGAGGGTGACCTCTGTCGGATCTGGTGCCCACGCGTGGTAGTCGACGCGGCAGGACTTGCGGGGGAGCAGGTGATTTTGGAGCTGGAGGTGGATGGGGGGATGGAGCGTCGTGGACTGTGCGAGGACACTGTCTGATCCTATGTGCCTAGCGTCAGCGACTTTCCTGCTGCGTAGCTAGATGCACGGCGGCTGAACATCTTCCTCATGGAGTTGTAGACTCGTTTTGCTCTTTGTCCCTGACCGCAGGAGGTGCATCGGTGAGTAGCTTTTGCCTTAGCTCAATTCCTATTCAGTGCAGGGCTAAGTTTTGGGAAGTTTTGACTCTGGGCAGTAGTGCGTGCCTGATGCAAGTTGATCTGCTGATGGTTTTTATGTGTTTTATTGGGTAATATATACTCCGCACGTAAACAAATATAAGAGTGTTTAGATAACTACTTTCGTGATCTAAACACTTTTACATTTCTTTACAGAGGGAATAATTTTTTATCCATTGAACTTTCTTCTAGTTGTAGCAGGCGTCGTCCTTGGCTTACCCAAAGGGAAAGGAAATAATATCCTCAATGATTGTCTAAAGAAAAGAAATTAAATTTAAGTACTAATATTAAGGTTGAATATAACATGCCTTCATAAATCACTCCTCACATATTTTAAAGTCAATAGAAATTGTATGGTAATTATGAACACAATTTGTTGGAAAGAACTAAATTAACTGTATAAGGGTATTTTGATTCAAGCAACCCTTCAATTGTTGGTAGTGTTTTTTGTTTAAAGAAAATGATCATCAATTCAGAACATTCATAATATTAATAGAGTGTTGCCCTCCCGTCCTTCAAATCCTAATTTTGTTTCTTTTGGTTGTGTTGATTATTTGTTCCTTCTTTGGCTCTCCATAAGGAAATATGGTGAAAATAAGGGTTAACATAAGATAGTGTCAAGGGGAAATTGACTATCACCACCAGGCGGCAATAAACTATACCGCACATCATGACAGAGGAAGGAAATCCATATTCTTGTCAGCTATTAACACTGTATGTCTTTGTGTATGACATTTGGCTGGCAAACTCACAGTTCATTATGTCAAATGAGAAATAAGACAAAACACTCTATTGGCTGACTGTCAACATGCAAAATCAAACTATTAGTGTTTCTATACCTTTGTAGACAGAACACTCTTCTAGCTAGTGTCTGAACTTTGTACCTATGTAGACAGAACACTCTTCTAGGTATTGTCTAAATGGTCCTAGATAGTGCTTCCCTGCCGGTGTGATTTAGCCATAAATTATACATAGTTACACTTAAAAACTGTCCAGGTAGAGTAAAAGCACACCATAATATATGACAGTGCCGATTCTATCAATGTCTCTAAAGTAATGAGACTCTTTTCATAAAATAAAAACACCGCCTTCTCAAATATTATATCTAAGATATTAAAATTCTAAGGCCTTGTTCGGTTAGTTCATAAGATGCATATTTCTTTTCTTCCAACATCTTGCTTTCTGGCAAACCAAAGAAGATATAAAATTTGTACCTCAGCCAAAGAGCATCCCATGGTGCTCCACCTGCATGTTCTGAGCAAACACCACTTGAACAGTCTGACTTAGGTCCAAAGAAGATACAAAATATGTACTTCAGCCAAAGAGTACCCCATGGTGCTGCAAATGCGCACGTCCGACCAAACACCACATAACTGGCACATTAAGAAATATTCATAAGAAAAATTTCCATTCCAGGATAAACATCTCTAAAAACAAAACTGCTCACAACTTGGAGCATGCATGTGTGTCCCGATCTATCATCTCACGCACCTGTTTTTATTCCAGTGAAGAGTCTGTAGTCATACAACAGTGTTTTCAGTTCTGCATGGCAATGCCATCCATCTGCTACCCCTCCTCAATTTGTGAAACAACTACAAAGAAAGTAAGTCAAAAGACCATGTACTCACCATGGTCTCAGGCTATGTGAAGTGTATAGCCCATCATCTTGCAATTCCTTGAGAATACCCCTGCCAAGTGCATAATATAAATGAAGTTGCGTACTACCTTTTCTCGAAAGTCATTCTTCGATTCGAATCCGATTAAGTTGATTTGATGAGGGCATTGTTCATGCTTCCGCCTCCTTGGACCTTCAGCGGGAGGCTCCAAATTTTATAATTGGGGCCAAACCTAGGGCACAAAAGATAATATGAATGGAACAAATCAAGAGTGAAGAAAAATACCATGTCATAAATTCTTTTAGAAACTTTCCATAAGTTCTGACATCATCAGATGCAAACTCGTCCCGCCAGGTGGACTGAAATAAGTTGATACCGTATTAACGAAAATTATTGAATACAAATCACTGGCTTCGTTGCCGAAGTGAGGTAACATCTCTATCCCCATGGGTGAAAAAACAATCCCAAAATCTAAGAAGTGGCCGCGCTAATTGACGAGAACGAGCGGCCGGGCTTTCTAGCCATGCATGCTTTATTTTTTTGTCTGCTAGTGCATGTCGTTATTAGTATTTAATGTGTTCACACTAGTTAATCTGATTTGAAAGAAATAGCTTCATGTACAATTATTTTGGTTTTCCGAATTTTTAAAAAGTCATATCTTTCAAACCGCGCGTCGGAATTCAGATCCGTCTCACTGTTGAATTCTTTGCGACGAGATCTTTGAAACTAGATCCCGCATGACTATGTTTCGACGAAATTTTTTGATGCCAACTTTCGCGCTATATTGTGCAACTTTAGTACTGCTTTGTGCAACTTTAATACTGCATGGTACAATTTTTCTCAAACCTGGTTTTTTGGAGCTGCATCCACAATAGTTGTAGTTGCACACATAGTAGTCCTAGTTGGCACATGCACGGCCACAGAATTGCACAATCTGGTCCGCATAGTCGCATATGAATTGTCATAGCTTGTAATGTAGTCTAGTTGCACACACATTGATATTAGTTGACATGTAACATAGTCTAGTTGCGCACACATTGATGTTTAGTTGACACGACATTAATTACACACACATATGCTCAGTTGGCTTGTAATTTAGTCTAGTTGCACACGTATTGATGTTTTAGTTGGCAGGACACTAGTTGCACACACATATGCGCAATTGACATGGCAATGTAGTCTAGTTGCACACAAATTGATATTTAGTTGGCAGGACTAGTTACACACATATATGCTCAGTTGGCGTGGCAATGTAGTTTGGTTGCACATGCATTGATGTTTAGTTGGCAGGACTATTGGCACACGCATATACTCAGTTGGCGCGACAATGTAGTCTAGTTACACACACATTGATGTTTAGTTGGCAGAAGGACTATTGGCACGCGCATATGCTTAGTTGGTGCGGCATGTACTCTAGTTGCACACATATTGATATTTAGTTGACAGGAAAACTAGTTCATCGAAACATCCTCATATGGGATCTACTTTTGAAGAGCACGTCGCGAGGGTTCCAACGGTGAAAACAGATCTTAATTCCGAAGTGCGATCTAAAAGTTATGACTTTTTAAAAATTTGAAAACCTAAAATAAATGCGTTCATATATGTTCACATGTTTGCTTTTGTAGTACTTTTTTTAGTACGTGATACTTTTTCTAACTAGAATTGTTTTATCAATTGAAAAGGACAAATTATTACCTTTTATGGATTAGGGACTAAAATTGTCTATTTTAGACCGGCCGCTCGGGACGACTAGCGAGCAGCCGGCCGCTCGCTAGATCGGTCCAAAAACAATATAACAAGGAAAGAAGACATGGTAAAGATAACATGGTAGTTGGAGGGGAAAAGAAGGAAGGAAGGGGAGATGGTCGTGCCTGCAACATCCACCTCACGTGGATTTGGCCGCTCGTCCGAGGCCTCGCCTGTGAGTAACAAAAAACCAATGCGATATACCTCGCCTCAAACTGGTGCTTGCTACTGTGCTCCATGCGCAGACCTCACCGGTGCGTCGGCCGTCGGCTGGAGGCGGCGGCGGAGCACGACGATGGTGAAGTAGACCCAGCATGATGCGCCATGACCACCACATTGAACGTCCTAATGCGGTTTTCCATGATCAGATACTTCGTCTCCAACTGCCGGAGGCAAGATGGTGCTAGAGCCTGGAGAGAATGGATGCGGCAGTGAGGCGGAAACTGAATCGAGAAGACCAATCTAGGGAAGTATGTGGAAACTGAATGAAGGACCAACATAGCAAGGAGCTACTTATAGGCAAGCGAAAGTAGATGAAAAAAGTACCCACCAGAAAGACCAAGAACACAACGTGTCCATCCATAACACAGAGAGACAACTATACAGCAGGCAAACGTGGCCACGTGTATGCATGCATGAGCCATGCAGCGGTGCTAAAACCAAAACCAACCCATACATCTCTAGAAGAGCCACGCGCGGTCAACCTAATCTTTTGGCATGAGACAAAATGTGACGCCCCGAGACCGATGCTCGAGAAGACTTCCATATATTTCGGGTTTTCGCCGTGTGTTTCATTTGTGCCTGCTCTTTTATTTTTGCATGTCATCATGCCATCATCTCATAAATCTTTTGCAACTCACTAAATAACATATCCTCCTAATATTTAGGGAGCTATTATAAAATATTCCATTAAGTCGGAATCACCCATAACACAATTGCACTACACTTCAACTCTTTCCTGACCCGACTCATCCTCCTACCCTTCCATTTCGACCTTTTAAGTTAAATTGCAAATTGGGTTTGCAATTTTACTTTCTCCATTAATGTTCCAAATCTGCCCATAAATCACATCTATTGTGTAGGATCACCTCCTATAATTTCAACCCATTTGAAGTTCATTTGAATGGGTTTCGAAATTAAAACTTGCCGAGTTAAATCCAACGCGTGTGGATTTTTCTTCCTCTAAAAATCCTCAGGCCATTTTTATCAAATTCCTCATATTTTTGCGAGTCCGGGAAATTTATCTGCGTACTCAAATTCTTTCCCTAACCTCCCTTTTTCCTTTTCTTCTCCTTAATTGTTTTTCTGCTAAAAATAAGAGAGTGTGAGAGAGAGAAAGAGCCCAGCCAAGATCCAGGCGCAACCCCTTCTCTTCTGGGCCGGCCTCCAAGGCCCAACCACGCTCCCCCGTAACCCTAGCCTGATCCCCATCTCACCCTTTCCCTCGTTCCCCTCAGCGCCGCCAGAGTCCCCCATCTCCATCGATCCCCATCCCTCTCTCCCTCGTTCACTCATCTCCCCTTTTCCCTCGTGCGCCATCTGTGCGAGAGAGAGAGCCCCGCCACCGACTCCCTCTCCTTCTCTCGTGCCTCCCTCTCTCCCTCTACAGTGCACCTCCCATGGCGCCATCACCCCACGCCAAGTCCTTGCGTGCGCCGGAGCGCTGTGCAGTTGCGTTGCTGCCTGCCCGCGAGCCTCCTCCGAATGTCTCCTTCCTCGCGCCCGTCCAGGAGGCCACCAGCGAGCCCCGCTTCTGCGCCTTCCCCGAGCTGCGTCCGTCGCCCGGCATGGCCCATGAGACCTGCAGCATCGCCGGCACCCTGCAGCTCACGCCGTCCCGTTCGCAGGCCCGGCGAGCCAGACCTCTCCGTCGCCCTCGCCTCCACCTCCGTCCCCATGGCGCTGCGGCCTCGTCGCTCCCCTGCCTCTCTATTGCGCCAGGGACCCAAGCCCTCCACTAGCAGGACCTGCCATGGACGCCCAGGTCTATTGCTCCAACCCACGCCTCAGGCAGCCTTGCCGTCGTCGTTGCCTAGCCAGGAGGCCACCCGATCTGGACGCCCACAGACCTCCGGCCATCTTCGGTTGCTGCCCGCTGGCCTCGTCGCTCCTCTTGTCACTGCCAAGGCGCGGCAACCAGGGAAGCTCAAGACCGCCTTCGGGGTTTTCGCCAAGTTCGTCCACCGCCAGAACGAGTCGGAGATCCATCGATGCATCTCCTTGTTGGAACCTGACAAGTACCACTGGTTACGCCAAGTTCGACCATGTGGGTTCGCCAAGTACCCCACCGTCAAGACCGGACCGACAAGTACCCCAACGTCATGTGAACAACGACCATCGTCGAAGACCCGGGTAGCAAAACGTCAAGTACCTATGACCGAAGAACGCCATGTACCTCTCCGAAAAACGAACATGTACCACTACGTCCGGAGACCTCGAACCCGTCAAGTCCGACAACGTTTGTGTACAACTACCGACGACGTGCATGTTGCCAAGTACCCTCTCCGGATCGTCATGTTCGACTACCGATAAACATGTACCACTACCGTCGCCGAGATTGCGAGAACCTCTACCGTCGACCCTAGAGCATGAGAGAACGACTACTTCCACTATGAAGGTCCCGAGAACGTCTACTTCCCCTTCTCCTCTTCGAACTTGATCCGTTCCGATAAAGGCACGCTTCGAAGGTATAACCCCGAGATGACCGCCCGTGAACGAATGCATGTGTGATGTATGAGATGCTCGAGCTTGCGCCGTGCCCGAATTGTCGGTGCATGTTGCCCCTCTTTTGCCTTGTCACCGTCGTCGACTCATGGGACACCCGGTATCCGGGAGTGCCCCACCATCTTTTGCACGTATCCGCATACTTCTCCTTTGCATCAGTATCTCAATCGAGTTACCGGAACCAGAATGTTGCAGTGGCACCGTTTTTCGTTATTGTTGTCGTGGCACCCCTTTTCCTTTCCACCACGGTGACAAATGCTTCATATTGGTCTTGTCAACTTTTAATAAAAATGGCATAAAACTTGCTCATGTCACCCGCATCATGACAACAACAACTAAAATGTTTAAAATTGTTGTTTGCATTAAATTGCTAAATGCATATGGGGATTTTCCGAACTTGCGTTTTGTTGTTCCGGCCTCATTTAAACTTGCCTAGATAGATAATTTCTTATGCTTCCCCTCTTGCGATGCTAACAACATTTAATATTGTTGAGTACCTAAACGAGAGAGAACTAATTAAGTCATGTGGTGTTTCGTCAATATGCAACTCGTTGCATATTGAGCTCCATTTAATTTGTAGGATTGTTTGTGCATTTTGCCATGCCATGCCTCATTAAACCGGACATGCATCATACTTGTTTGCGCATCGTGCCATGCTTATGTGATGGTTGTTTACCATGTGGTTTGCTTTCTTTCCGGTGTTGCTTCTTCGGGTTAGTTCCGATAACGTCGCGTTGTGAGGATTCGTTCGACTTCGTCCGTTTGTCTTCTTTATGGACTCATTCTTCTTCCTTTCGGGATCTCAGGCAAGATGACCATACCGTCGAAGTCACTTCTATCTTTGCTTGCTAGTTGCTCGCTCTTTTGCTATGTCTATGCTGCGATACCTACCACTTGCTTATCATGCCTCCCATATTGTTAAGCCAAGCATCTAACCACCTTCTCCTAGCAAACCGTTGTTTGGCTATGTTACCGCTTTGCTCAGCCCCTCTTATAGCGTTGTTAGTTGCAGGTGAAGATTGGAGCTTGTTCCTTGTTGGAACATGGTTATTTTGTTGGGATATCACGATATCTCTTATTTAATTAATGCATCTATATACTTAGTAAAGGGTGGAAGGCTCGGCCTTATGCCTAGTGTTTTGTTCCACTCTTGCCGCCCTAGTTTCCGTCATATCGGTGTTATGTTTCTGGATTTTGCGTTCCTTACTCGGTTGGGTTATAATGTGAACCCTTTGACAGTTCGCCTTGAATAAAACTCCTCCAGCAAGGCCCAACCTTGGTTTTACCATTCGCCACCTCGCCTTTTTTCCCTTGGGTTAGGCCAGCCCAAGGGTCATCTTTATTTTAACCCCCCCAGGCCAGTGCTTGTCTAAGTGTTGGTCCGAAATAGAGCCACTTGCAGCGCCACCTCGGGGAAACTTGAGGGCTAGTTTTAGTTGTACGTAGTGTTCATCCGGTGTTGCCCTGAGAACGAGATATGTGCAGCTCCCATCAGGATGTCGGCGCATCGGGCGGTCTTGCTGGACTTGTTTTATCATTGTCGATGATGTCTTGTAATCGGGATTCCGAGCCTGATCGGGTCTTCCCGCTAGAAGGAATATCCTTCGTTGACCGTGAGAGCTTGTGATGGGCTAAGTTGGGACACCCCTGCATGGTTTTGAACTTTTGAAAGCCTTGCCCGCGGTTATAGGCAGATGGGAATTTGTTAATGTCCGGTTGTAGAAAACCTGAAGTTGAACTTAATTAAAATGCACCAACCGCGTGTGTAACCGTGATGGTCTCTTCTCGGCGGAGTCCGGAAAGTGAACACGGTGTTGGAGTTATGCTTGATGTAGGTTGTTCTAGGATCACTTCTTGATCATAGTTTCTCGACCGTGCTTTTGCCTTCTCTTCTCACTCTCATTTGCGCATGTTAGCCACCAAATATGCTAGTCGCTTGCTGCAGTTCCACCTCATACCTTTTACCCTACCTATGAGCTTAAATAGTCTTGATCGCGAGGGTGTGAGATTGCTGAGTCCCCGTGACTCACAGATACTTCCAAAACCAGCTTGCATGTGCCGTGGAACCGAGCAGGTGATGCAACCAAGCTCAAGGAGGAGCTCGATGAAGACCTTGTCCTTTGTGTTGTTTCGTTCTAGTTGATCAGTAGTGGAGCCCAGCTGGGACGATCGGGGATCTGTGTAGCATTTGGGGTACTCTTATTTTATTTTGGTTCCGTAGTCGGACCCTGATTGTATCTGGTTGATGTAATGCTTTATTCATGTAATTGTGTGAAGTGATGATTGTAAGTCAACTATGTATCTTTTTCCCTTATGTATTACATGGGTTGTGTGAAGATTACCTCACTTGCGACATTGCTTTCAATGCGGTTATGCCTCTAAGTTGTGCTTCGACACGTGGGATATAGCCGCATCGAGGGCGTTACAAGTTGGTAATCAGAGCCTTCTCCGACCTTAGGAGCCCCCTGCTTGATCGAATCACTTGCGTTATTGAGTCTAGAAATGTTTTGAGTCATTTAGGATTATATATCAAAGAGTTAGGAATTCTTTTTACTCCTCAGTCCCTTCGTCGCTCTGGTGAGGCATCCTGACGTAGAGTTTTGACTCTTCTCTTCTCAAATTTCACTAAGAAAATTTAGGATCACGCGGGTATCTTGGAATCGTTTCGATGGTTTTGTGACGAGAACATTGTTCTTGGTGCCTCCTGACATTTAGGGGTTGTGGCAGTGTCTCGGGGAGTTGAGCTTCGAGGTGTTGTCGTCACAATTTTATCGTTGCAGTTCTGGAATACCTGAGATAGTTTCGTCGACATCGAAAATCTCTTTTATGCAGTTGTTGGTGAGATAACCTCGACGCCACCCAGTACTGGGGCGGAAGTTCGGGAGTATTGCCATAACTCGTATAACGGATGCTTTTTGAAGGTTGAGGTAAACGATTTTCGAAGGTTTCTTGGTTATGTGTTGAAGGATGGATACAGCTGGATGTATGATTTGCTAGTTTTGGGTGAGATATTATGCTTCCCCTGTATCCCCAACACCTTATTGCATAACCAGAAAAATTTCGGGAGTTTATAAGTGAGAATTCAAGTAGCTCTTAGGATATCTTTCCGACAGATGTATGATTTAAAATTGGGGTTCGACGCCTAGTGGTCCGCCTATTTACGGTCGGTTTTACAATGGTCTCATTGTGTCTTAAAGAGTCCTTGGCTATGCCGACTCGGGGACGCTTCGTATGTCATGTGCACTACCTTGTACATGATGGTGCTGTACGATCGAGCCCGTGTAGGCCCCACCACGAAAACTTCGGACGAAATCTCTATCATATCTTTGTTTCGGCTTATTTTGCAAGCCAACCCTTTGTTTTGTTTTCAGTTGTGGTATTCGAGTTGCTTCGAAGTCAAGTGTTGATTCCATACCTTTCCTAAACGGTGTTCTCATACTCTGATGTGAATACAAATCCTTCATGATAATCGAGATTGTCATGTCAATCCTTTTTCACTGGTGTGTTTCTCTTCAAGTGGATCCGATCACTTCAACATTCGCAAGATCATTTATCAGTTCATCTCAACGGTGTTTGTTTTCATCCTTCTCCAAGTTGCCTTTGTTTTTCCCGCCCTCCCACCCTTGTTTCTTCAAGGACTCAGATTTCTTAATCAAGTGTCCATGTTATCGATGGAAGTCTCTCCATTCCTTTCCGTCAATGTTCTTACCCGGTGATGCTCATGAAGATTTTAACGGACCTTCTAGTTCATCATTATTCATTCTTTTCTTCTTTGGTGGAACCAAGTCAAGCTTTGTTGATCATATCATTTCCTCGTTTCAGAAGTTTTATCATACTGGTGCTCATCATATTCATTCATTTCTCGCTATTCCATTATTCCGGAGTGTTGAAGATATCTCGGAAGGCTCGTCTTTTCCTTCAAGATCCGTTCAAACCTATTCCGAGGCTGTTATCTCATTCAAGCTATTTTATTTAACCGGTGCTTTCTCTCTTTTAAATCGTTCAACGGTGTTTCTTTTGAGTGGGCCCTAACCCACAGGTATTTTCCCAGGATCTTACCTGACTCTTCTCTTTTCCCAGCGTTACTCTCAAATTCTTTTCCAAGTTTGACGTAAGAATGAATTTTTCATCAGTCAAATGCTTTTCTCCAAGATCTTTCAAATTCTTTTCATCGTTGGTTCAACTTTTCCATTCATCTTTATTCCGGAGTATCTCAACAATTTGGTGGTGTTTCTCGTCATAATTCTCAGATTTCGATGACCGAAGAAGAGTTTTCCTCAAAATCTTAACCATTCTCTCAGAGATGCGTAGTTCAAACTTGTTGCCATCCTCTCATAATTGTTTTCGATTGTGGGAATTCTTTTCACCTATCCGGTGCAAATTTATGAGTCTTTTCAGTTTGATTCTCCGGAGCCCATCATCTCATTATTATTCATTTCAGCTGGCAGCTCTCATCCTCCAAATATTACCGGTGCATCATTCAAATATTCTTTAATCAATTCATGATCTCTCCGTTCCCTTGTATCTAAATCCTCTCAAGTATCTTCGTGCTTTTTATAATTCTTCCCGGTGATTCATCCCTTTACTTCATTCATTTTCAATTCTTACGGTGGTTCGTTCAAGAGTTCCTCTTCCTTCGTTTATCTTATCAATTTATTCGATGTTCCAATCCTACCGGAGGTTCGTCGAAGACATTCTCAAGTTTATGTTATATCTCTCTTAATCTTTTCTACGAGAATAAGTTGTATGCAATCCGTTTGCTCGTCATCAATTTAATTGGTGAAGGAGGAGCATAACATAATTCTTATTCTTGATTCACCCAGATGATTAATTCCTTATTCCGGAGGTTCATCAAATTCCTGATTTCAATTGTTCATCTTCTCTTTTCCCGGAGTTCCAATCTTTTTCAACTATTTCACCATGGAGATTCATCTAAATCGGTACAAGGATTCACCTTGTGTTTTCAACCTCTTTTTTTCCTTCCGTTTGATCATCCTTTTGTTACCGGAGTTCTTCATGGATGTTCTACACGATGGTTCATCAAGGAAATAATCCCTTCTCCAAGTTTTCATTGAGATTATTTTCTAAGGAGCTCAATCATTCTTCTACTTGCATTCCGGAGTGCAATTCTTTTTAACTTTTATTTTGAGATGGTGTTATGTCTTTCTTGACAATTTCCCTTCATGTTTCATGATTCAAAAGTTGTCAGGAATGAGATATTTAAACCCATCAATTTCTTCTTTGGATTTATCTTGGGTTATATTTCACCTAAAGCTTTCCCTAAGGACTGTTGCTATTTATGGTGCTTATAAATGACCCAAGTTCTTCATTTATCCTTCCGGTGGAATAAGTTTCTCGTCTCCTTGTTTATGTCAATCCAATCTATCGTTTCCGTCAGTGGCAGAATTTCAACTCAGTTTTGAGATGTTTTCCATAAGCCCACAACAAGCTTATCCTTTCATTGTTGTTAATTCAACAACTCCATTCTAGCATTTGTTGTAAGCATGCTCTCTCAAGATCGTGTTTCCCTTCGTTCATTCCATTCCATTCTTACTTTTGTTCCGGAGACATTGTGTTGCTGCTCTCTTCAAACCTTCTTCTTGTTCTTGTCAGGATCTTGTTATTTTCATGCTTATCCACTAAACTGGAGTGTTGTGCCCTTTTGCTCAAGTTCTTTTCATTTTGCCAAGTTTTTGCCTTCCGTTTCAACCGGAGTGCTGTCCGAATTTGTTCTTCCTTGTTCCTCTTTTCCTAACGGAGTGCTTTCAATTTTGTTCATCTCCGCTGCTTTCTTTCTTTTCAATTTGCTCAACTTTGCAAGGTTCTTTGGTTTCACTCGTTTGTCAAAGAAGCAACTTAGTTTTACCTCTTCTCTTTCTCTTCCGTTTTCCCCTCCGGTGCCATTCTAGATCTCGGGACGAGATCCTCTCATAGTGGTGGAGTATTGTGACGCCCCGAGATCGATGCTCGAGAAGACTTCCATATGTTCCGGGTTTTCGCCGTGTGTTTCATTTGTGCCTGCCCTTTTATTTTTGCATTGCATCATGTCATCATGCCATCATCTCATAAATCTTTTGCAACTCACTAAATAAATTGCATGGATCTTCGGTCCATTTAAACCGAAGGAATTCACATGGTGAGTTCTCTTCATAACATATCCTCCTAATATTTAGGGAGCTATTATAAAATATTCCATTAAGTCGGAATCACCCATAACACAATTGCACTACACTTCAACTCTTCCCTTACCCGACTCATCCTCCTACCCTTCCTTTTCGACCTTTTAAGTTAAATTGTAAATTGGATTTGCAATTTTACTTTCTCCATTAATGTTCCAAATCTGCCCATAAATCACATCTATTGTGTAGGGTCACCTCCTATAATTTCAACCCATTTGGAGTTCATTTGAATGGGTTTCGAAATTAAAACTTGCTGAGTTAAATCCAACGCGTGTGGATTTTTCTTCCTCTAAAAATCCTCAGGCCATTTTTATCAAATTCCCCATATTTTTGCGAGTCCGGGAAATTTATCCGCGTACTCAAATTCTTTCCCTAACCTCCCTTTTTTCTTTTCTTCTCCTTAATTGTTTTTTCTGCTAAAAATAAGAGAGTGTCTGAGAGAGAAAGAGCCCAGCCAAGATCCAGGCGCAGCCCCTTCTCTTCTGGGCCGGCCTCCAAGGCCCAACCACGCTCCCCCGTAACCCTAGCCCGATCCCCATCTCACCCTTTCCCTCGTTCCCCTCAGCGCTGCCAGAGTCCCCCATCTCCATCGATCCCCATCCCTCTCTCCCTCGTTCACTCATCTCCCCTTTTCCCTCGTGCGCCATCTGTGCGAGAGAGAGAGAGAGCTCCGCCACCGACTCCCTCTCCTTCTCTCGCACCTCCCATGGCGCCGTCACCCCGCGCCAAGTCCTCGCGTGCGCCGGAGCCCTGTGCAGTTGCGTTGCTGCCTGCCCGCGAGCCTCCTCTGAATGTCTCCTTCCTCGCGCCCGTCCAGCAGGCCACCAGCGAGCCCCACTTCTGCGCCTTCCCCGAGCTGCGTCCGTCGCCTGGCATGGCCCGTGAGACCTGCAGCATCGCCGACACCCTGCAGCTCACGCCGCCCCGTTCACAGGCCCGGCAAGCCGGACCTCTCCGTCGCCCTCGCCTCCACCTCCGTCCCCATGGCGCTGCGGCCTCGTCGCTCCCCTACCTCTCTGTTGCGCCAGGGACCCGAGCCCTCCACTAGCAGGACCTGCCATGGACGCCCAGGTCTATTGCTCCGACCCACGCCTCAGGCAGCCTTGCCGTCGTTGTTGCCTAGCCAGGAGGCCACCCGATCTGGACGCCCACAGACCTCCGGCCATCTTCGGTTGCTGCCCGCTGGCCTCGTTGCTCCTCTTGTCACTGCCAAGGCGCGGCAACCAGGGAAGCTCAAGACCGCCTTTGGGGTTTTCGCCAAGTTCGTCCACCGCCAGAACGAGTCGGAGATCCATCGATGCATCTCCTTGTTGGAACCTGACAAGTACCACTGGTTACGCCAAGTTCGACCATGCGGGTTCGCCAAGTACCCCACCGTCAAGACCGGACCGACAAGTACCCCAACGTCATGTGAACAACGACCATCGTTGAAGACCCGGGTAGCAAAACGTCAAGTACCTATGACCGAAGAACGCCATGTACCTCTCCGAAAAACGAACATGTAGCACTACGTCCGGAGACCTCGAACCCGTCAAGTCCGACAATGTTTGTGTACAACTACCGACGATGTGCATGTTGCCAAGTACCCTCTCCGGATCATCATGTTCGACTACCGATAAACATGTACCACTACCGTCGCCAAGATTGCGAGAACCTCTACCGTCGACCCTAGAGCATGAGAGAACGACTACTTGCACTACGAAGGTCCCGAGAACGTCTACTTCCCCTTCTCCGCTTCGAACTTGATCCGTTCCGATAAAGGCACGCTTCGATGGTATAACCCCGAGACGACCGCCCGTGAACGAATGCATGTGTGATGTATGAGATGCTCGAGCTTGCGCCGTGCCCGAATTGTCGGTGCATGTTTCCCCTCTTTTGCCTTGTCACCGTCGTCGACTCATGGGACACCCGGTATCCGGGAGTGTCCCACCATCTTTTGCACGTATCCACATACTTCTCCTTTGCATCAGTATCTCAATCGAGTTACCAGAACCAGAACGTTGCAGTGGCACCGTTTTTCGTTATTGTTGTTGTTGCACCCCTTTTCCTTTCCACCACGGTGACAAATGCTTCATATTGCTCTTGTCAACTTTTAATAAAAATGGCATAAAACTTGCTCATGTCACCCGCATCATGACAATAAAAACTAAAATGTTTAAGATTGTTGTTTGCATTAAATTGCTAAATGCATATGGGTTCCGGACTTGTCGTTTTCTTGTTCCAGCCTCATTTAAACTTGGCTAGATAGATAATTTCTTATGCTTCCCCTCTTGCCATGCTAACAACATTTAATATTGTTGAGTACCTAAACAAGAGAGAACTAATTAAGTCATGTAGTGTTTCGTCAATATGCAACTCGTTGCATATCGAGCTCCATTTAATTTGTAGGATTGTTTGTGCATTTTGCCATGCCATGCCTCATTAAACCGGACATGCATCATACTTGTTTGCGCATCGTGCCATGCTTATGTGATGGTTGTTTACCATGTGGTTTGCTTTCTTTCCAGTGTTGCTTCTTCGGGTTAGTTCCGATAACGTCGCGTTGTGAGGATTCGTTCGACTTCGTCCGTTTGTCTTCTTCATGGACCGTTCTTCTTCCTTTCGGGATCTCAGGCAAGATGACCATACCGTCGAAATCACTTCTATCTTTGCTTGCTAGTTGCTTGCTCTTTTGCTATGCCTATGCTGCGATACCTACCACTTGCTTATCATGCCTCCCATATTGTTAAGCCAAGCCTCTAACCACCTTCTCCTAGCAAACCGTTGTTTGGCTATGTTACCGCTTTGCTCAGCCCCTCTTATAGCATTATTAGTTGCAGGTGAAGATTGGAGCTTGTTCCTTGTTGGAACATGGTTATTTTGTTGGGATATCACAATATCTCTTATTTAATTACTGCATCTATATACTTGGTAAAGGGTGGAAGGCTCGGCCTTATGCCTAGTGTTTTGTTCCACTCTTGCCGCCCTAGTTTCCGTCATATCGGTGTTATGTTCCCGGATTTTGCGTTCCTTACTCGGTTGGGTTATAATGGGAACCCCTTGACAGTTCGCCTTGAATAAAACTCCTCCAGCAAGGCCCAACCTTGGTTTTACCATTCGCCACCTAGCCTTTTTTCCCTTGGGTTAGGCCAGCCCAAGGGTCATCTTTATTTTAACCCCCCCCCCCCGGGCCAGTGCTTGTCTAAGTGTTGGTCCGAAACAGAGCCACTTGCGGCGCCACCTCGGGGAAACTTGAGGGCTGGTTTTAGCTGTATGTAGTGTTCATCCGGTGTTGCCCTGAGAACGAGATATGTGCAACTCCCATCAGGATGTCGGCGCATCAGGCGGTCTTGCTGGACTTGTTTTACCATTGTCGAGGATGTCTTGTAACCGGGATTCCGAGCCTGATCGGGTCTTCCCGCTAGAAGGAATATCCTTCGTTGACCGTGAGAGCTTGTGATGGGCTAAGTTGGGACACCCGTGCAGGGTTTTGAACTTTCGAAAGACGTGCCCGCGGTTATGGGCAGATGGGAATTTGTTAATGTCCGGTTGTAGAAAACCTGAAGTTGAACTTAATTAAAATGCAGGAACCGCGTGTGTAACCGTGATGGTCTCTTCTCAGCGGAGTCCGGGAAGTGAACACGGTGTTGGAGTTATGCTTGACGTAGGTTGTTCTAGGATCACTTCTTGATCATAGTTTCTCGACCGTGCTTTTGCCTTCTCTTCTCACTCTCATTTGCACATGTTAGCCACCAAATATGCTAGTCACTTGCTGCAGTTCCACCTCATACCTTTTACCCTACCTATGAGCTTAAATAGTCTTGATCGCGAGGGTGTGAGATTGCTGAGTCCCCGTGACTCACAGATACTTCCAAAACCAGCTTGCAGGTGCCGTGGAACCGAGCAGGTGACGCAACCAAGCTCAAGGAAGAGCTCGATGAAGACCTTGTCCTTTGTGTTGTTTCGTTCTAGTTGATCAGTAGTGGAGCCCAGCTGGGACGATCGGGGATCTGTGTAGCATTTGGGGTAGTCTTCTTTTATTTTGGTTCCATAGTCGGGCCCAGATTGTATCTGGTTGATGTAATGCTTTATTCATGTAATTGTGTGAAGTGGTGATTGTAAGCCAACTATGTATCTTTTTCCCTTATGTATTACATGGGTTGTGTGAAGATTACCTCACTTGCGACATTGCTTTCAATGCGGTTATGCCTCTAAGTCGTGCTTCGACACGTGGGAGATATAGCCGCATCGAGGGCGTTACACAAAATCAGCCCATACATCATGAATAGTCATTGGTTTAGTTTTTTTATACTAATTAAAACTTGCTATCTATGAAGCAATATGGATAAAAGAAAGTAAGTATGTATCCGGGAAGCCTCCGCCAAGATCCAATTTATTTAAACCCATATTAAAATTCTATCATATGAATGAAACATCGTTTGAAAAAGATGACTAAACAAGTTTGCTCAAAACTTATTTATTCTTAAATTTCCACCCTCAGTGGATGGCTCGAGATGATCAATCTTGAAGTAAGAAAATAAGGATTGACTCTTCCTCAATAAATAAACTATCAACCTCCAAAAAAGTTTAATTAATTTAATTACTAGAATTAGAATTCTTGTAGTAATATATTTTTTAAGAAAGAACCTTCCAGGAGAGCCCACCGCACCTATGCAGCAATAAACAAAATGTGCTTGAACAGTCCAAGCAAAGGAAGAATGGAATCAAATACATCCCAGAAAACTTTCACGCACACGCATCGCCCCAACAGAGAAGATAAAAGCCTAGAAGGCAACGTGTCCATCAGTAAACTGCCAGTCAATCACGTGTGAGGGAGACGTGGCGGCATGCATGGCCCATGCAGCAATCGCATGAAATCTAGAAAGCCACCAGAAAAGCTCACGTGAACTGGACCAAGACATGCATGCGACCCGCGGTCAAACAAATATTAAAAAGAAAACAAAGGAAGGCCACTGTAGGATGTACTGCACACATGAAGGTAACGTGTCGCCCAAACAGCGTAGGTAAATTTTTTTCCAAAAAACCAGAAAAATGGAACCCTTACGGGCCTAGTCTTCTTAGTATTCATCATTATCATATGGTGTGAATTTGGCAGTACATTCAATGTACTGACCCTTTGTGGCTGCAACGTCTCATGTTGCGGGACTTCATACGACGAGTAAGTGATATGTTAGGGTTACAATTTCTACACTCAACTTTGTCGTTGGTGTTGATGGGAATCCACAACCTTATTGTTACTTCCGCTATTTGGATTGAGGTAATAGTATTTACGTTACTTTATACATGTGATTTACCTCTGTTATAAATCATCGAGTACTGTGTGTGTCAGCATACCGATGCAAGGATGACACTTAAGCACAGAGACTTGACCATCTGAGGTCGGGTTGCTACATGTTTGTAGTTAGCATATGTCCAGTTTCAAATGCTATCTTTGGTTGTTCGTAGTTGCCTTGTTTATTCTAGTTATTCACAATGTGATGTTCTATATGTGCAAGTATGAACTGTTGTGCTTAACATGCTTCTCAATGTACCTACACAGGACAATTTTGGGAACGACTGCTATTTTTCATCGAGGTTAGTTTCATCCTGACGGTGTCCTGGACTAGGGGGTACTCATCACGTCGTCTCCCGATCTGTTAGATTGGGCCGAGAACCCACAAGGCCGTATACTCATGGGCCAGTTCGGACAGCTGCCGCATACATGGAAGATTCCACAAGACTTGGTGATCAAGACAAGGACTCCTCCCCACCGGCGTATTCAGCTAGGACTCTTGTTATCCTAGGCCTCTGGTGCATTATATAAACCTAGGTCAGGCTAGTCGATAGATCATATACAACAATCATAGCATAGGCTAGATTCTAGGGTTTTAGCCTCTACGATCTCGTGGTATATCTACTCTTGTAATACTCATATCATCGATATCAATCAAGCAGGACGTAGGGTATTACCTCCATCAAGAGGGCCCGAACCTGGGTAAACATCGTGTCCCCTGCCTCCTGTTACCATCGATCCTAGACGCACAGTTCGGGACCCCCTACCCGAGATCCGCCGGTTTTAACACCGACACATCCCATGGCTTATATCTGCTCACTGTTCAGGATATCGGTAGCTGGTACCATATAGGTCGGCGGCTGATAAGGGACTAATCGGCGAATCAGACTTTTAACTGAATATATCTGCAACCCATTTATCATTAGGTTAACTAGGGCCATATGTAATATATCTGAGGACATGCACTGTACTTAATGTCTAAATATGCAATCCTAGGCTACATAGCAACAAGGAAGAGTGTTACATTAATGTTCTAATGATATCTAGATATACGCAGAAGAACAACATCAGCAGCAACAACAACAACAACACAACCATGTTTGGATACTCAACTTAGCTAGAGGTTAGAGTTAGTTTCTAGCTCATTACTAACCCTGAACTAACTCCATGCAAAGAGTTGTTTGGATGGCAGGGTTAGATTGACAATAAATGCACTAGGAGAACTAGCCCCAATTAGCACATCTTGGGTTGCATAGTTTTTTTGGTGGGTTATAGATGCAACTAGCTCAAACTAGCCCTCATGTTTAGATATACTTTTGGGCTATTTGAGCCCGAACTAGCTCAAACTAACTGTAACCCCTAGATACAGCAGCAATTAATCAGCCGATATTTTGTAAGAATGCGCCAAACTCCTTCCGGCCCATAATATAAGATGTTAATTCATCTAATATGTGAGTATATTGGATGTTATAAGATACTCCCTCCATTCCTAAATATTTGTCTTTTTAGAGATTTCAAATGGACTACCACATACAGATGTATATAGACATATTATAAAAGAGTATTGTACTACATCATTGTGCAATTGTTGTTTAGCTTCTAATATTAACTTGGTGCTTTTAAGTACATATGTCATTGGTAAAGATCCACGCTTTGACCCTTTCTACGTACGGGGCAATGAGATATCGATGAACCAACATCAAGTGAGGAAGCTGATAAAGATTGTTAGTAAAATGGGTCCAAAGATGGCAATTAAACTATTTGTTTACACTTTATCCAAGACAACAACGAACTGCAAGATGGTAAGTAAGAACTCTGTAGCCTTCTTTTTACTGCCCATAATGATTTGTGTTAGATGACAATGTCTGAATCTTTTTCCTTTGTAGTGGTTGCCAAAGCAGTTTACTCAAGATTACCTCTCAAACTACATGATTGGTGGACATGCAAAGGTTAAAGTATTTCTACCAGAACACGATGATTATTTAGATGTTTTCATGAATATCGTGAAGGATGGGCGGTCGGCCATCACAAGGGGTTGGACTAGAGTAGTGTGTGCCTTCTGCATAGAGGAGGGCACAATATGGGCATTCCGCTTCACCTTTTTCAGCAACCAGAATATATTTTGACTCTTTCTTTACCATCTTTAATAGTACAAGTATACAATTGTGGTTCATTGTGACGCCTGGATAATTAAGCTACAGTAATCTCCTGCTGATGATGCCAGGTCATCACTTTTACTGTTGCTAAATCACTTGATCCAAATCACCGTTCAAATTCAAATTCAAGTTAAAGTCCAAAATTCAAATTTTGGAAACATGCAAACACAAATGTTCAAAGTGTGGCACATAATCCCTGGATATTTGTAATGTTAGTACCAACCTCTTTTGACTTCCCAAAATGCCTCTTGGATTTTATTTTGTGGTCCAACAATTGTCACTTTGGCCTTTTCTATTTCTAAAAATGGTTAGACAACTCCTTTGACCCCCAAACTTTTTATTCCATCTCAAGGTGTTGAGTTAGAATTATGTGCCAAGTTTTGTTGAAAGGACAAATCGTTTGCTGCATGAACTAAATGCAAAAGAATGTTGGAAATTAAAAGGGAAAATATGAGAGACCTACTGTGCATTTAGGCCTGCTAAGCTACAGTGTGGCCTGGCCCACTTGGAGTCTTCCCTCTTCTCTGTTCACAGAACAGAGGCATGGAGGCCATCCGAGGTGCCATGGCCGGCCGAGCCTTGCGTGGCGGCCATCTGGCCTTCCCCCTGGCCTATAACCCCCCTCTCCCTCGCGCCCCCGAAAACCTAATCCCCTTTCCCCACTTGCCCCTCTCCCTCTCCAATTGCTCAATCCCGAGCTCGTCTGTCGCCATGTCGTCCTCGCGGCCATCGTCGCCTTCATGCTGAGCTAGTGTGTCCGGGAGCTTCGTCGTGGACTTCTTCTTCATCATCAAGTGGACCGAGCCGGGAGGCCGCATCGCTGCTGTCTTCATCATTCCTCCCCGACTGCATCTGCGGCCACCGGTGCTCGATGTGCCGCCTTCACTGCATCCCCAACCTCGTCGTCCCCTTCTATGCGACCATGGTGAGGCTCTCCTTCGGTTCCCCCTTCTTCCCCAATGATTCGGTCACCGTAGGTACCCTCTCCCGAGCTTAGCCGCCGCGGCCGGAGCTTCGCTCTCCACGCTCCTGGTCGCGCTCCCACGAGCCCTGGGCATCCAGCCGCGCCCCTGCGGCACCCCCGCGCGCGCCCGCCTGGGCCATGCCCTGCTTCGCCCCTAGAACGCGCTCGTCGTGCCTATAGCCGCCCGCCATCCCGCTCCCCTACTGCTCCCGCTAGCTGCTCCTGCTTCGAGCTGCTACTGCTCAGCCTCCCTGTGCCGCCTGCCTCCGCCGCGGCTCGCCTCACGCCTGCCGCCGTCGCGTGGCCTTCACCGCGCCACGCCCTGCCGGCCCACCGTCGCGGTCGCCGGCGTCCCGCTGCCTGCGCGCCCTGCTCCTCCCCATCGCCCAGCGACCTCGCCTGTGTTCGGGCGGGCTACGCCCAAGCGCCTGCGCCCGTTTAGCCCGTTCCAGTGGCCTTTGTGCCACTGGCAACTGGGGCCCCTCCCCTAAAAAAAGAGTTAAAAATATATATTAATAAAATTAATTAATTAATTAGTTAAGTGATTAATTAACTTAATTAACCTAATGAACTCGATTAGTTAAATTAAATCAGTAATTAACTAGATGAGTGTATGACAAGGGGCCCACCCCCATGTTGACCAGTCAAACATTGACTGGTCAACAGGGACCCCATGGACCCACATGTCACCCTCTGGTACACTTCTGTGTACGCAGATCTGGGTGCATCTAGCGTTTTAATCATTATTTCCGAATTAATAGTAATTTCAGAATATTGCTAAAACTTTAGTAAATCATATAAAATAATCTATAACTCGGATGGAACAACTTTATATATGAAAATTGCTCAGAAAAATCCAACGAATCCGAATACGTGGTCCTTTCACCTGTCACATGCCCCTAGCGTGCTAAACATGGAACCGTCCCCTCTCTTTCATCTGTCGGAATTCGTCTAACGCCGGGGATTCATCCTCGGATGTTTATCCCCTCCGTCTGCAACATGTACTACTACGTTAGGACAACCCTAGCTCTGCCTATTGCCATGTTATGCTTTGTGGTGCTATGTTGCTTTATATTTACTGTTTCTTGCCCCTCTTCTCTCCGGTAGACCCCGAGACCGATGTTGCCCCTGTGATCGACTACGTCGATGATGACCCCTCCTTGCCAGAGCAACCAGGCAAGCAAACCCCCCTTGAGCATTCTGATATCGCCCATTTCTTCCCTCTCATGCTTGCATTAGAACTACTACTGCTTTCTGTATGATCCTACTCTGATGCATAACTGTTGTTGTTACCTGCTTTCATACCTTACCTGCTTATCCTAAACTGCTAAGTATAGGTTGGTTAGATATCCACCAGTGACCCCACCTTGTCCCAGTTGCCTCGCTTTATGTTCGATGACTCGATCAACATGATCGACGTCCAAGCCCCGACACCGCAGATCACCCCCCTAGTTGTACGACTCTACAGAGTTACCATCGAGTGCCGAGGGTGGAACCTCTTACATCACTCCTGATGAGATCTCTATAATGTAGCTATCCGGTCGTGGTCATCGAGGGTGATTTCCTCCTTAACTACTTCTGATACGGCTCTGTCATGCAACCCCTCAAGTGTGAACCTCGAGGGTGGGTCCTCTTACGTTCACCTTGATGATTACATCGAGTGGAATTCACCGGGGGTGATTCCTCGGGTTTTCCCCTTGGTGTTAGACACATAGTTACTATGGTTACTATGACTTTGCACTGAGCCATGTTATTAAAGACGGGTCGGCCCTGAGGGGTACACGCACGAGCTTAATTGCGAGTGATGTGGAGTCAGGTTGACCTGGAAGGTGCCCGCGAGATACTTACGAGGCGTGGCCGGGCATTCTTAGCCCTTACCGCAAGTACTCGAGATGGGGCGATGGGGTCACATCGATCGTGAGTCTCTACTCGTTACCGCGTGCTCCTAATCCACTATGATTTGGATATTTGATCCGAGGGGCCTCTGTCCTGATAGCACTAACCATCACGTGGGCATAGTATGGGCGTTCTACGTTGTATATATCAGTCGAAGCTTAATAGACATCAGCGACTGAGCGGCACGCGCCGGGTTGGACTGCGTAAGCACCTGCCTTTTTGAAGGAGGTAGCTAGGTCTACTCACCGGCTGCCCACGCAACATGCAGGAGTTCCCGGGGCGATGGCCCATGACCCCTGGGGCATAGGTTTAGTCTGGCGTGCTGACCTCTCTATTAAGCCTAGGTCGGATTGCAGCGTATTGTTGGGCTGAGGCCGGGCATGACCTAGGAAAGTGTGTCCGGCCGGAGTTAATCGAGCGTGGTGGGTAAGTCGGTGCACCCCTGCAGGGAAGAAAACATCTATCGATAGCCTGTCCTACGATAACAGACACTTGGAGTTGTATCCCGATCGATACAACTAGAACTGGATACTTCTGATGAGAAATGAATTGTGAATGAGAAATGGATAGTATGGCTCTGGGATTGCTTTCTCGCAAGGAGTCGAGAAAGGACCTCTGGCCAAGGTTGATAACTCTATTACTACTTTACATTATGTCGATCTTTACTCTTCTATATGTTGTAAGATGCTTGAAGATGCTTGTGACGCCCCGAGACCGATGTGCGAGGTGTCTTCTACTTATTCGTTGTTGTTGCCATGTCTTTTGCTTGCGTGTTGCATCTTGCCATATCATCATCCGCATTGCATCATCATGTTTTCAAACTTGCATCCATCCGGGTCTCCCAGTTCTGTCCGTTTTCCATTCTGAGCCCAGACACACTTGCACGCGCCCGCGGCATGTCCGAAATAATATTTTATAAGTGGCCGGAAAATGTTCTCGGAATGGGTTGAAAGTTGGCGTGCGGTCTTGTGACGCCCTCGATTCAATCGTACACTAATCATACACGCAAACGTGTACGATCAAGATCAGGGACTCACAGGAAGATATCACAACACAACTCTACAAATAAAATAAGTCATACAAGCATCATATTACAAGCCAGGGGCCTCGAGGGCTCGAATACAAGAGCTCGATCATAGACGAGTCAGCAGAAGCAACAATGTAAGACTCTCGGGAATTGAACTATAGAAGCAAGTCCCGAATCATGAGTTCATCATTAAACCAAGGAGATGATGAGGAGGTAGCTGGTGGACTTGGCGACAACTCATCAAGATTCCCAAAATGCTGGATTTCCACAATTATGTGAACAGGGAGATAACATTTGTCAGATCAAATGATATAATGAAGTATGATCGAGGAAAACATACACAATTAAACATTGGTTGAAGGTGCGCCCGAAACATGGGTTGGGTTGCACGACCAATGTCAGAATGGTGATTCAATAATCAATAGTCAAAGAATGAATGGCCGACCATTAACTTCAAAGTAATAGGATTGCTAGAAGGGCAGAATCCAAATAGCACCATTCACTTGTTGGTACCCCGTTTGGAATCAACTCGAGGACCAAGAAAGAATGATGATGGGGAGAAGTATTGGTATACCAAGAATTCTTAAGAGGTGGAGCAATCCTCACAAGATTCTTGACATAAAAGATGGTAATATTCCAAGATAAAGAACAAATGCTGGATAGCAAGGATCTCAAGGTATAATACGAAACACGAACAAGTTTGTGTTGAATGGAAGGCAATAAAGTGGTCGATGACAACACAAATCATCAATGGAAAGGATGGTACTTCTCATCATGAATTCAATTGATATCCTGGAAGAGCTCCAAATATTGATGATGATCACGACACATTTGTCGAGAGAATTCATGAAGAAGTAATCAATTGGCGATGACGTCAAGTCAAAGGAATGATGAAGCAAAAGGTTATTGAAACCATGGGTACGACACAAACTCCGAAGCAAGCTTGCTGTCCAAAGCGAAATGATATGATGAGGAAGATCGATGTAAGCTTAGCTCATCGTCAAAAAATGTGCTTGGTAAGAAGGACCAGGTAGCACAGTTAAAATCGGCACGACAAGGATATAGCCAAAGAGGCTAGGTATGACGTGATTGAGTTCAACTCGTAAGTAATGAAGGTTACAAAGAGTTGTTTAATCGCGATGCGGACTCGAGTCAGTTATCGGTGTCTTTGAGTGTTTAATAACTCAGAGCCCATGAAAAATTGGAATCAATGAGAATGTAGCACTTGATGAAGAACCCGTAAGAAGTTATGCAGTTCCGTGATAATCTTGAGTTACCAGGGGGGGGGGTAATACTCGACGATAAATCAAAATAGAGATTGGACTGGGGTATTACTCCGCAGAAGAAAAGTGCTTAAACTTGCATGAGAAATGGTATTTAAAGGAGAACATGGTCGGAACCACGATTGGAAAAGGCCAGATCCCAGATATAAGATGAACTTATACCAAAGGAATAATTAATTTAAGAGAAGCTTTAATGATAAGATCTACATCGTGCCATGGGCATGAAAACAAAGTTCAAGGTCGACTCCCACTTCTCCAATGCATAACCTTTCATTCACTTCTCATTTTCGACGAAGTCATAGTGCTGAAATTTTATCTGGTAAACCACCAGAAGGATATGACTCGTGAAAACTCTAGGGTTTGCACAGATTAGGGAAGGCATTGGTCCAACCCATCGGGTATCTTAGGGACATATACTACAAAGTTCAGAAGTAAATAACTCAAGCTCGAAAGCAGAGCAAGGTTGAGAAAGTAGAGGATACAATTTACCAAAGGCATTATGTATCCGAGGGAAGACTCACAAAGTTATTGAATATGAAGGGCGTTGTCGGATAAAATCCATAAGGGTCTGCCGGTCCATAACAGAGCTGATGTGAGTATCGGCACACAACCAGCGGAAGAAACAATGCTAAGGCATTGGATTATAGAAGCAACTGACTAATTCAAAGCTCTCATGTAAAGCAATTAAGGTTTCCAAATCAAAGGATTAGAAGCAAACGCTCCGATTAAGGATGGATAGGTTGAGTAAGCTTAGGGGTAAAATTGTCAACAATTTGATGGTCGAGATCCAGCTCATTTTTAAAATGACGTCTGAGCCGAAAGGATGAATTCTAGGATCTGATTGAGGATTGCAGGCATTCACAATATTTCGAATCAATGGACTCAAAATGATAGTGACAAAGGCTGCCAATAAGATTACTATACTTATGGGATTAACCATAATGCAAGCAAGCAAGAATTTCAAGAGCAATAGGCTACTCAGGATTTTCGGAAGTTCGAATATTATTTTGAAGAACTTAGTGAAACACACAAACAACTAGGGATGGGCGGATACTCGGTAAGTGCTAGAAATTATCTGTAGGGGTGTATATGTGGATAATGAACTGCAAGGTGGTAGGTACAAAGTATTCTCGGAACAATAGAGAGAATTTCCGAGGTATCTTGTAATAACAAGATCAACTGGGAATGAAGTTATGGACGACAAGTGTATGTAGCTTTCCATAGGGATTTATTGGTGGTATGGAATTGCAACGACGAAGGGCACAAGGGTCTCGGGGAAACATCGGAGAGTATTGTTAGAATCTTCTGTTGAAGCGGTCGATCATCTGTAATGAAGGGGCTCTCCGGCAGGAAGTGGTAACGAGAACCTAGAGTTAGATTTCAGCAAAATCATTTAACCCGAACAGAAGAGAGATTAGAATCCCAGAGTATAGACGAGGAATAAAAGATCCTAATACCACACAATGGCGACGTGGGCCCAGGGGCCGCACAGCCAAGTTAGTAAAACAATTTTCAATGCCTAGACTCAACTTCGGCCAAGGAGTATGGAAGGGGGATTCCTACAGGCAGTCGGCTCTGATACCAACTTGTGATGCCCCCGATTCAATCGTACACTAATCATACATGCAAATGTGTACGATCAAGATCAGGGACTCACGGGAAGATTTCACAACACAACTCTACAAATAAAATAAGTCATACAAGTATCATATTACAAGCCAGGGGCCTCGAGGGCTCGAATACAAGAGCTCGATCATAGACGAGTCAGCGGAAGCAACAATATCTGAGTACAGACATAAGTTAAACAAGTTTGCCTTGAGAAGGCTAGCACAAACTGGGAATCAGATCGAAAGAGGTGCATGCCTCCTGCCTGGGATCCTCCTAAACTACTCCTGATCGTCGTCAGCGGGCTGCACGTAGTAGTAGGCTCCTCTCGAGTAGTAGTAGTCGTCATCGACAATGGCGTCTGACTCCTGGACTCCATCATCTGGTCGCAGCAAACGGGTATAGGAAAGGGGAAAAGGGGGAGAAAAGCAACCGTGAGTACTCATCCAAAGTACTCACAAGCAAGGAGCTACACTACATATGTATGCATTGGTATCAAATGGTTTAAGGGTGTCATATGTGGACTGAACCGCAGAATGCCGGAATAAGAGGGGGATAGCTAGTCCTTTCGAAGACTATGCTTCTGGCAACGTCCATCTTGCAGCAGGAGAAGAGAGTAGATGGTAAGTTCACCAAGTAGCACCGCATAGCATAATCCTAACCAATGATCCTCCCCTCGTCGCCCTGTGAGAGAGCGATCACCGGTTGTATCTGGCACTTGGAAGGGTGTGTTTTATTAAGTATCCGGTTCTAGTTGTCATAAGGTCAAGGTACAACTCCAAGTCGTCCTGTTACCGAAGATCACGGCTATTCGAATAGATTAACTTCCCTGCAGGGGTGCACCACATAACCCAACACGCTCGATCCCATTTGGCCAGACACACTTTCCTGGGTCATGGCCGGCCTCGGAAGATCAACATGTCGCAGCCCTACCTAGGCACAACAGAGAGGTCAGCACACCGGTCTAAATCCTATGGCGCAGGGGTCTGGGCCCATCGCCCATTGCACACCTGCACGTTGCGTACACGGCCGGTGAGCAGACCTAGCAACCTCCATTACAACGGAAGTTGCGTTACACGGTCCAACCCGGTGCGCGCCGCTCAGTCACTGACGTCACGAAGGCTTCGGCTGATACCACGACATCGAGTGCCCATAACTGTCCCCGCGTAGATGGTTAGTGCGTATAGGCCAGTAGCCAGACTCAGATCAAATACCAAGATCTCATTAAGCGTGTTAAGTATTCGCGAACACCGACCAGGGCCAGGCCCACCTCTCTCCTAGGTGGTCTCAACCTACCCTATCGCTTCGCCTCAAAGTAATAGTCGGGGGCCGTCGGGAACTCAGGCCCACCTCTACCAGGATGGAGCCACCTGCCCCTTCAGCCCCCATCTCCGAACAGTATCATAAGTAATGTAACAGTATAAGTATATATCATATGCCCGTGATCACCTCCCGAAGTGATCACGACCCAGTAGTATAGCATGGCAGACGGACAAGAATGTAGGGCCACTGATGGTAATCTAGCATACTATACTAAGCATTTAGGATTGCAGGTAAGGTATCAATAGTTGTAGCAACAATGACAGGCTATGCATCAGAATAGGTTTAACGGAAAGCAGTAACATGCTACACTACTCTAATGCAAGCAGTATAGAGGAGAGTAGGCGATATCTGGTTATCAAGGGGGGGGGGCTTGCCTGGTTTCTTTGGCAAGAAGGAGGGGTCGTCAACAGCGTAGTCGGTCGGGGCACCAGTAGTGGCGTCGGTCTCGTAGTCTACAGGAGAGAAGAGGGGGAAGAAATAATGAATACAATGCAAACAGATGCATAATGATGCATGACAAAGCAAACAATGGTGTTAGGTGTACCCTAACGCGGTAGTAGGTGATACCGGCGAAGGAGGGAAACATCCGGGAAAGTATCCCCGGTGTATCGCGTTTTCGGGCAGAGGTACCGAAGGGGGAAAGTTGTAGGTTTGCTATGATAGGGACGCGTGGCGGACGAACAGGCTAATTCGTCTTGTCGTTCTGAGCAACTTTCATGTATAAAGTTTTTCCATTCGAGCTACGATTTATTTTATATTAATTTTAAAAGATTTAAATCATTTTTAGGATTAACAGAATTAATTAAATCAAAAGGCATTTATGACGTCATCATGACATCAGCGTGATGCAAGCGGTCAAAGTTGACCATTGACCAGTCAACTAATGGGTGGGTCCCGCATGTCATAGGCTGTTATCTAATTGACAGTAGTTAGATTTATCAGTAGGTTAATTAGGTTTAATTAACTAGATTAATTAATTAATTGATATTATTATTATTTATTTCATTTATTTCATTTATTTATTTATTTCCTTTTTGTTAAAACGTTTCAGGGGGCGGCCCCACTTGTCATTGGGCCAATGGGGGTTTACGGGCACCGGGTGCAAAGGGCAAACGGGCGCGGGCGATGGTTTCGGGCGCAACCCAATTGGGCACACGCCCAGGGGCGCCGTGGCGAGGCCGGGCGGTCACCGGAGGGGGACACCGGCAGGAGCGCAGCAGGGCGGCGCCGGAGTGGGGCCGTGGGCGTGGGGCGTCGCCTGCGTGTGGGGGGAGGAGGCCGCGGCAAGCGCGAGGACGACGCCGGAGCGGCGCTGTGGACGCCGAGGAGGGAGGCCGAACACGGCGAGCAGGGGCTCGAGGCGACGACGGCCTCGCTCGGCAGCGACAGTGGCGAGGTGCAGCTAGGCGGGGCTCGGGCATGGGCAGAGTGGGACGGCCGTGGGCGAACTGCCGCCGGCGGCAGCAGCGGGAAGGGCTGCGTGAATGTGCGGACGACAAAGAGGCGCGGCGAGGCCGTGGCGACCGGACGAGAGGGGAAAGAAGGAGGGGGGGGTCGTTGCTCACCCCCGTTGCAGGGGATCTGGGGCGGCGAGGCTCGCTGGAGCCGTTGAGGAGGAAGACGGGGACGACTGCGACGCCGGAGCAGTGATGGGGTCAGGGTGGTCCGGCGAGCCGGCGATGAAGCTCGGGGGCAGGAGGGGCAGCATGGTCGAGGCGGAGGACGAAGATGAGCGGCGAGGTGGTGGGGCGGCGCCGGTGCAGTTGGAGTGCGGCCACGGGGTGGGGCGCCGGAGTAGGGGCGCGGTCGTCGGCCCGATCCCGATCCAGAACTGGATCGGGGGGAGGGCGAGAGAGCGAGTGGGGGTGTGGGTGGTTAGGGTTTGCGGGGGGGAGGGGTGAGGGGATAAGGCGTGGCCGGCTGGGCCTTGTGGGCTACGGGGCCGAAGCCCAGTGAGGGAAGGGGGTTCCCTTTTATTTTCTTTTGCTTCTCTCTTTCTTTTTATTTATTTTCTATCATGTTTTATTTCATTTCAAATCATTTAGTCATTTTATCAAAATGTGTTCTCTTTACTATAATTATCCTTGTAATATTCGGCACCCACCGAACATTTTTGTTTCAACTTTTGAAAACTTTTGTTCTTTGACATATTTAGAATTTAATTTTTGAAACAGCTTCGAATCATTGCGAGGTTAGCAATAGTAACCGAGGTGACGTGACGTGATTAGCGTGGGATTACTGTAGCATGATTATCCGGGTGTCACAATTCTCCTCTACTACAAGAAATCTCGTCCTGAGATTTAAGAGGGGAGTAAGGGGGGAAGGTTTGGTAACGAATCTAGTGGGTATTCTCATCCTGGCTTGCTCTTCTCGAAGAGGCCGGTCCAATACATTGATGTCTTCATTTCTCTGCTTCAGGTCATCATGATGAAGTCGGCGCCCTTTCTTCAGGAACTCCATCGTACTTACGAAAGAATAAAGGGTGGGCATTCTGGGAGAACGGACGTCGGCAAGGTTGACTTTCGGGTCGACAACATCGAGGAAGGTGGCGGAAAGTAACTCTCGAATTGAACCTTAAGAAATTATCGAGAGCAAAGTAAGGAGGTATCATGGGAAGTTTCAAGCGGGTAGGCAATCGTTCGATGCCTGAAACGCGGCGCGAAAGGGGTTCGAAGCAACGGAAATAAGTATTGTGTTTAATACCAGAATTGATGATCACAGGGAAGGTGGCTCATGAATTACACACCAAGCCAAGCGTGAGGAATAACTTTATAAATAGGGTTGCACAGGAGAGTCAGGTTTCGATCCTGTGGACTGTGGGTTATGGGCCCACCATGTGGGTTAAAAAGCAGGAAGGGCGGTGACGTCTTGCACAATCATGAAAGCAAGGCATGTCAGAGGATAGTCTGGCGGTTATGTCGGCAACAACATCGGTACCAAGGGCGAGGGACGAAGAGAACCATTTTCCTGCTCGTTGGACGAGGCGGACCAATAGGCAAAGTTCTCGTCCATCGGTGGTTATCAGAATGTCATCAACAAAAGTAACACGGTCTTATTGACAGAATTTTACACCGAGGTGTTTACATAAGCAGGATAATATTACTGCTTAGATTATAATGATCACCATAAAGGTCAAACCAAACAATGGAAAGGAAAAGGTGTTTATCAGATTAACAGCAAAATGGAAAGGAAAATGTGTTTAAACACATATTTCAGGGGCATATCCCTCCCAGGGACAAGCAGAGCATGATATCTGTGACAAGATATAATGTAGAAAACCCTTTAGGTTAGGGGAGAGAAATTTCTTGACAGCGGTGTTTGGATAATTGAGTAGGAAACATTTAGCATTGGGCTTCAAATGTTTTTTTCTTCAAAATCATAGTACCATAGACATGCTTCAAGATAGCATTGACATGGTCAACAGGTGAAAATCAAACTTTGGAATCAAAAAGGATCCATCAGGAACAACTTATAGAATAAGTCTTACAATTTCCTCATGGAAGAATGGCTAACCTTGCTAAAAGAAAACTATAACAATACGTCCTCCGGCCAGGGGTGCTAGGCATGACATCACCTTAATGGGTCCTGTAAGGATGTTATAACTCCTGGAAATATGTTCCAACCATCATATCTGACCGAGATTCAGATCTGATTGGTGTCAGGATAACTCAGACTCAGGATGCCTGAGAAGAAAGGTGCAACACAAATTGTTGAGATGACATTGTAAGATTCTCGGGAATTGAACTATAGAAGCAAGTCCCGAATCATGAGTTCATCATTAAACCAAGGAGATGATGAGGAGGTAGCTGGTGGACTTGGCGACAACTCATCGAGATTCCCATGGATTTCCACAATTATGTGAACAAGGAGATAACATTTGTCAGATCAAATGATATAATGAAGTATGATCGAGGAAAACATACACAATTAAACATTGGTTGAAGGTGCGCCCAAAACATGGGTTGGGTTGCACGACCAATGTCAGAATGGTGATTCAATAATCAATAGTCAAAGAATGAATGGCCGACCATTAACTTCAAAGCAATAGGATTGCTGGAAGGGCAGAATCCAAACAGCACCGTTCACTTGTTGGTACCCCATTTGGAATCAACTCGAGGACCAAGAAAGAATGATGATGGGGAGAAGTATCGGTATACCAAGAATTCTTAAGAGGGGGAGAAATCCTCACAAGATTCTTGACATAAAAGATGGTAATATTCCAAGATAAAGAACAAATGCTGGATAGCAAGGATCTCAAGGTATAATACGAAACACGAACAAGTTTGTGTTGAACGGAAGGCAATAAAGTGGTCGATGACAACACAAATCATCGATGGCAAGGATGGTACTTCTCATCATGAATTCAATTGATATCCTCGAAGAGCTCAAAATATTGATGATGATCATGACACATTTGTCGAGAGAATTCATGAAGATGTAATCAATTGGCGTTGACATCAAGTCAAAGGAATGATGAAGCAAAAGGTTATTGAAACCATGGGTATGACACAAACTTCGAAGCAAGCTTGCTGTCCAAAGTGAAATGATATGATGAGGAAGATCGATGTAAGCTTAGCTCATCGTCAAAAATTGTGCTCTAGGAAGAAGGACCAGGTAGCACAATTAAAATTGGCACGACAAGGATATAGCCAAACAGGCTAGGAATGACGTGATAGAGTTCAACTCGTAAGTAATGAGGTTACCAAGAGTTGTTTAATCGCGATGCGGACTCGAGTCAGTTATCGGTGTCTTTGAGTGTTTAATAACTCAGAGCCCGTGAAAAATTGGAATCAATGAGAATGTAGCACTTGATGAAGAACCCATAAGAAGTTATGCAGTTCCGTGATAATCTTGAGTTACCAGGGGGTAATACTCGACGACAAATCAAAATAGAGATTGGACAGGGGTATTACTCCGTAGAAGACAAGTGCTTAAACTTGCACGAGAAATGGTATTTAAAGGAGAACATGGTCGGAACCACGATTGGAAAAGGCCAGATCCCAGATATAAGATGAACTTATACCAAAGGAATAATTAATTTAAGAGAAGCTTTAATGATAAGATCTACATCGTGTCCATGGGCATGAACACAAAATTCAAGGTCGACTCCCACTTCTCCAATGCATAACCTTTCATTCACTTCTCATTTTCGACGAAGTCATAGTGCTGAAATTTTATCTGGTAAACCACCAGAAGGATATGACTCGTGAAAACTCTCGGGTTTGCACAGATTAGGGAAGGCATTGGTCCAACCCATCGGGTATCTTAGGGACATATACTACAAAGTTCAGAAGTAAATAACTCAAGCTCGAAAGCAGAGCAAGGTTGAGAAAGTAGAGGATACAATTTACCAAAGGCATTATGTATCCGAGGGAAGACTCACAAAGTTATTGAATATGAAGAGCGTTGTCGGATAAAATCCATTAAAGGGTCTGCCGGTCCATAACAGAGCTGATGTGAGTATCGGCACACAACCAGCGGAAGAAACAATGCGAAGGCATTGGATTATAGAAGCAACTGACTAATTCAAAGCTCTCATGTAAAGCAATTAAGGTTTCCAAATCAAAGGATCAGAAGCAAACACTCTGATTAAGGATGGATAGGTTGAGTGAGCTTAGGGGTAAAATTGTCAACAATTTGATGGTCGAGATCTAGCTCATGTTTAAAATGACGTTTGAGCCGAAAGGATGAATTCTAGGATCTGATTGAGGATTGCGAGCATTCGCAATATTTCGAATCAACGGACTCAAAATGATAGTGACAAAGGCTGCCAATAAGATTACTATACTTATGGGATTAACCATCATGCAAGCAAGCAAGAATTTCAAGAGCAATAGGCTACTCAGGATTTTCGGAAGTTCGAATATTATTTTGAAGAACTTAGTGAAACACACAAACAACTAGGGATGGGCGGATACTCGGTAAGTGCGAGAAATTATCTGTAGGGGTGTATATGTGGATAATGAACTGCAAGGCGGTAGGTACAAAGTATTCTCGGAACAATAGAGAGAATTTCTGAGGTATCTTGTAATAACAAGATCAACTGGGAATGAAGTTATGGACGACAAGTGTATGTAGCTTTCCATAGGGATTTATCGGTGGTATGGAATTGCAACAGCGAAGGGCACAAGTGTCTCGGGGAAACATCGGAGAGTATTGTCAGAATCTTCTGTTGAAGCGGACAATCATCTGTAATGAAGGGGCTCTCCGGCAGGAAGTGGTAATGAGAACCTAGAGTTAGATTTTAGCAAAATCATTTAACCCGAATAGAAGAGAGATTAGAATCCCAGGGTATAGACGAGGAATAAAAGATCCTAATACCACCCAATGGCGACGTGGGCCCAGGGGCTGCACAACCAAGTTAGTAAAACAATTTTCAATGCCTAGACTCAACTTCGGCCAAGGAGTGTGGAAGGGGGATTCCTACAGGCAGTCGGCTCTGATACCAACTTGTGACGCCCCCGATTCAATCGTACACTAATCATACACACAAACGTGTACAATCAAGATTAGGGACTCACGGGAAGATATCACAACACAACTCTACAAATAAAATAAGTCATACAAGCATCATATTACAAGCCAGGGGCCTCGAGGGCTCGAATACAAGAGCTCGATCATAGACGAGTCAGCGGAAGCAACCATATCTGAGTACAGACATAAGTTACACAAGTTTGCCTTAAAAAGGCTAGCACAAACTGGGATACAGATCGAAAGAGGTGCAGGCCTCCTGCCCGGGATCCTCCTAAACTACTCCTGATCGTCATTAGCGGGCTGCACGTAGTAGTAGGCTCCTCTCGAGTAGTAGTAGTCGTCATCAACAGAGGCGTCTGGCTCCTGGACTCCATCGTCTGGTCGCAGCAAACGTGTATTGGAAAGAGGAAAAGGGGGAGAAAAGCAACCGTGAGTACTCATCCAAAGTACTCGCAAGCAAGGAGCTACACTACATATGTATGCATTGGTATCAAATGGTTTAAGGGTGTCATATGTGGACTGAACTGCAGAATGCCGGAATAAGAGGGGGATAGCTAGTCCTTTCGAAGACTACGCTTCTGGCAACCTCCATCTTCCAGTAGGAGAAGAGAGTAGATGGTAAGTTCACCAAGTAGCACCGCATAGCATAATCCTGACCGATGATCCTCCCCTCGTCGCCCTATGAGAGAGCGATCAGCGGTTGTATCTGGCACTTGGAAGGGTGTGTTTTATTAAGTATCCGGTTCTAGTTGTCATAAGGTAAAGGTACAACTCCAAGTTGTCTTGTTACCGAAGATCACGGCTATTCGAATAGATTAACTTCCCTGCAGGGGTGCACCACATAACCCAACACGCTCGATCCCATTTGGCCGGACACACTTTCCTGGGTCATGGCCGGCCTCGGAAGATCAACACGTCGCAGCCCTACCTAGGCACAACAGAGAGGTCAGCACACCGGTCTAAATCCTATGGCGCAGGGGTCTGGGCCCATCGCCCATTGCACACCTGCACGTTGCGTACACGGCCGGTGAGCAGACCTAGCAACCTCCATTACAACGGAAGTTGCGTTACACGGTCCAACCCGGTGCGCGCCGCTCAGTCACTGATGTCACGAAGGCTTCGGCTGATACCACGACATCGAGTGCCCATAACTGTCCGCGCGTAGATGGTTAGTGCGTATAGGCCAGTAGCCAGACTCAGATCAAATACCAAGATCTCATTAAGCGTGTTAAGTATTCGCGAACACCGACCAGGGCCAGGCCCACCTCTCTCCTAGGTGGTCTCAACCTACCCTATCGCTTCGCCTCAAAGTAATAGTCGGGGGCCGTCGGGAACTCAGGCCCACCTCTACCAGGATGGAGCCACCTGCCCCTTCAGCCCCCATCTCCGAACAGTATCATAAGTAATGTAACAGTATAAGTATATATCATATGGCCGTGATCACCTCCCGAAGTGATCACGGCCCAGTAGAATAGCATGGTAGACGGACAAGAATGTAGGGCCACTGATGGTAATCTAGCATACTATACTAAGCATTTAGGATTGCAAGTAAGGTATCAACAGTTGTATCAACAATGACAGGCTATGCATCAGAGTAGGTTTAACGGAAAGCAGTAACATGCTACACTACTCTAATGCAAGCAGTATAGAGGAGAGTAGGCGATATCTGGTTATCAAGGGGGGGGGGGGCTTGCCTGGTTGCTCTAGCAAGAAGGAGGGGTCGTCAACAGCCTAGTCGGTCGAGGCACCAGCAGTGGCGTCGGTCTCGTAGTCTACCGGAGAGAAGAGGGGGAAGAAACAATGAATACAATGCAAACAGATGCATAACGATGCATGACAAAGCAAACAATGGTGTTAGGTGTACCCTAACGCGGTAGTAGGTGATACCGGGGAAGGGGAGAAACATCCGGGAAAGTATCCCCGGTGTATCGCGTTTTCGGGCAGAGGTACCGGAGGGGGAAAGTTGCAGGTTTGCTATGCTAGGGACGCGTGGCGGATGAACAGGCTGCGCATCCGAATTCGTCTCGTCGTTCTGAGCAACTTTCATGTATAAAGTTTTTCCATTCGAGCTACGGTTTATTTTATATTAATTTTAAAAGATTTAAATCATTTTTAGGATTAACAGAATTAATTAAATCAAAAGGCATTTATGACGTCATCATGACATCAGCATGATGCAAGCGGTCAAAGTTGACCATTGACCAGTCAACTAATGGGTGGGTCCCGCATGTCATAGGCTGTTATCTAATTGACAATAGTTAGATTTATCAGCAAGTTAATTAGGTTTAATTAATTAATTAATTAATTAATTAATTGATATTATTATTATTATTTATTTCATTTATTTATTTATTTCCTTTTTGTTAAAATGTTTCAGGGGGCGGCCCCACTTGTCATTGGGCCAATGGGGGTTTACGGGCACCGGGTGCAGAGGGCAAACGGGCGCGGGCGATGGTTTCGGGCGCAACCCAATCGGGCACATGCCCAGGGGCGCCGTGGCGAGGCCGGGCGGTCAGCGGAGGGGGACGCCGGCAGGAGGGCAGCAGGGCGGCGCCGGAGTGGGGCCGTGGGCGTGGGGCGTCGCCTGCGTGTGGGGGAAGGAGGCCGCGACAAGCGCGAGGACAACGTCGGAGCGGCGCTGTGGACGCCGAGGAGGGAGGCCGGACACGGCGAGCAGGGGCTCGAGGTGGCGGCGGCCTCGCTCGACAGCGACAGTGGCGAGGTGCAGCTAGGCGGGGCTCGGGCATGGGCAGAGTGGGACGGCCGTGGGCGAACTGCCGCCGGCGGCAGCAGCGGGAAGGGCTGCGCGAATGCGCGAACGACAAGGAGGCGTGGCGAGGCCGTGGCGACCGGATGAGAGGGGAAAGAAGGAGGGGGGTCGTTGCTCACCCCCGTTGCAGGGGATCTGGGGCAGCGAGGCTCACTGGAGCCGTTGAGGAGGAAGACGGGGACGACTGCGACGCCGGAGCAGTGATGGGGTCGGGGTGGTCCGGCGAGCCGGCGATGAAGCTCAGGGGCAGGAGGGGCAGCGTGGTCAAGGCAGAGGACGAAGATGGGCGGCGAGGTGGTGGGGCG
>NC_041380.1:235114376-235142391 GCF_002162155.2 Triticum dicoccoides | reverse complement strand
GCGGCACCGGTGCAGTTGGAGTGCGGCGACGGGGTGGGCGCCGGCGTAGGGGCGTGGTCGTCGGCCCGATCCCGATCCAGATCTGGATCGGGGGGAGGGGGGAGAGCGAGTGGGGGTGTGGGTGGTTAGGGTTTGCGGGGGGGAGGGTTGAGGGGATAAGGCGTGGCCGAAGCCCAGTGAGGGAGGGGTTCCCTTTTATTTTCTTTTGCTTCTCTCTTTCTTTTTATTTATTTTCTATCATGTTTTATTTCATTTTAAATCATTTAGTCATTTTATAAAAATGTGTTCTCTTTACTATAATTATCCTTGTAATATTCGGCACCCACCGAACATTTTTGTTTCAACTTTTGAAACTTTTGTTGTTTGACATATTTAGAATTTAATTTTTGAAACGGCTTCGAATCATTGCGAGGTTAGCAATAGTAACCGAGGTGATGTGGCGTGATTAGCGTGGGATTACTGTAGCATGATTATCCGGGTGTCACAATTCTCCTCTACTACAAGAAATCTCGTCCCGATATTTAAGAGGGGAGTAAGGGGGGAAGGTTTGGTAACGAATCTAGCGGGTCTTCTCATCCTGGCTTTCAACATCCGCAAGATCTATTATCAGTTCTTTTCAACGGTGTTCATTTCATCCGCCCCAAGCTTGCCTTTGTTTTCCCGCCCACCCACCCTTTTTCTTGAAGGACTAAGATTTCTTTATCAAGTATCCTTTTATTCTTGTGAAGTCTCTCCATTCTTTTCCGTCAATATTTTTATCCGGTGATTCTCATGAAGATCCTAACGGAGCTTCAATTTATCATTCTTTGTTTTTTCTCTTCTCCCGCGGTTTCAAATCAACCTTTTGGTGTTGATCATATCCCTTTTCCCCTCGTTTCTAATGCTTTCTCTTGCCGGTGCACCTCTTAATCATCCACTTCTCACTACTCAATTGTTCCGGAGTGCTCAAGATATCTCGAAGATTCGTGTTTCCACTCTACAGTTGTTCAATATCTTCGAGGACGTTCTCTCATTCAAGTCTTTTAATTCAACGGGTGCAATCTCTCTTTCGAGTAATCATTTCTACGGTGTTTCTTTGAGTGGGCCCTAACCCACAGGTCTTTTCCCAGGATCTTACCTGACTCTTCTTATTTTCCTGGAGCTATCCTCAAATTTCTTTTCGAAGTTTGACGTAAGAATGATATATCATCAGTCAAATGTCTTCTCCAAGATCTGTCAAAATCTTTTCATCGTTGGCTCAACTTTTCCATTCTTCATTCTGGAGTGCCTCAATAATTATTGGTGGTGTTTCTCATCGTAATTCTCAGATTTCGATGACCGAAGAAGAGTTTTCCTCAAAATATTTACCGTTCTCTCATAGATGCGTAGTTCAAGCTTGTTGCCATCCTCTCATAATTGTTTTCGATTGTGACATTTCTTTTCACCCATCCGGTGCAAATTCAGGAGTTTTTTCAGTCTGATTCTCCGGAGGCCATCATGTCATTATTATTCATTTCAGCTGGCAGCTCACATTCTCCAAATCTTACCGGTGCATCGTTCGAATATCCTCTAATCAGTTCATGATCTCTTCGTTCCCATGGATCTAAACCCTCTCATGTATCTTCGTTCATTTGCTAATTTTTCCCGGTGTTTCTTTATCTTTACTTCGTTCATTTTCAATCCTACCGGTGTTTCATTGAAGACCTTATCAAGTTATCGATATCTCTCCTAATCCTTTCAACGAGAATAAGTGGTATGCCAAATCCATTGTTTGTCACCAATTTAATTGGAGAAGGATAAGCATAATGTGATTCTTATTCTTGTTTCATCGAGTGAACTCAATTCCCTATTCCAGAGGCTCATCAAATTCCTGATTTCAATTATTTCATCTTCTATTTTTCCCGGAGGTCCAACCTTTTTCAATTATTTCACCACACAGATTCATCTAAATCGGTACAAGGATTCACCTTGTGTTTTCAACTTCTCTTTCCTTCCGGTTGATTCATCTAAATCGGTACAAGGATTCACCTTGTGTTCTTCATGGAGACTCTACATGATGGTTCATCAAGGATTTAATTCCTTCTCGAAGTGTTCATCAAGATTCTTTTTAGATGAGCTCAAGCATTCTTCATCTTGCAATCCGGAGTGCAATTCTTCCTTCCGTATCAATAGAGGTGGTATTATATCATTCTTGATAATTTGAGTTCATGTTTCATAATTCACATGTTGTGAAGAATGAGGTATTTAAACCCATCACTTTCTTCATTGGAATTATCTTGGGTTATATTTCAACTAAAGCTTTCCTTTAAGGATTGTCGTTCTTATGGTGTTTATCAATGATCCAAGTTCTTCATTTATCCTCCCGGTGAGATAGCTTCTCGTCTCCTTGTTCTTATCAATCCAATTCTTTTTCCCGTGAGTGGCAGGTTGTCACCTCATAATTTGAGATGTACTCCATAAGACCATATCAAGCTTATTCTTTTCATTGTTGGTTTACCCAACAACTCCGTTCGACCCTTCTCCTAAAGATGCCTTTTCAAGCTCTTTTGTGGCAGAAGTTGACATTTTTTTCTCCATTCCCCTATTTCAATTATCTATCTTCTATTCTTTTGTTCCGGAGGCATTGTCATGTTGCGCTTTTCAACCCATCATCTCGTTTTTGTCAAAGACCATGTTCTTTTCGTGCTTATCCATTTAACCGGAGTGTTGTGCCCTTTTGCTCAAGTTTTTTTCGCCTTATCAAGCCTTTCATCTCTTTTCAACCGGAGTGCTGTCTGAGATCTTTCGTACTGCTTGTCCCATTCATTCAATAGTTCCGGAGGCAGTATGTTGTTGATCTCATCAAGTATCTTCTCATCTTACCAAGTTCTTATTCAATTCCTTTTCTTTTCAATCGAAGTGCTGCCCGAAGTTGTTCTTCCTTGTTCCTCTTTTCTAATGGAGTGTTTTCAACTTCGTTCATCTCCATTACATTCTTTCTTTAAATTTGTTCAACTTCTCAAGGTTCTTTGGTTTCACTCGTTTGTCAAAGAAGCAACTTAGTTTTACCTCTTCTCTTTCTCTTCTGTTTTCCCTCCGGTGCCATTCTAAATCTCGGGACGAGATCCTCTCGTAGTGGTGGAGTGTTGTGACGCCCCGAGACCGATGTGCCAGGTGTCTTCTAGTTATTCGTTGTTGTTGCCATGTCTTTTGCTTGTGTGTTGCATCTTGCCATATCATCATCCGCATTGCATCATCATGTTTTCAAACTTGCATCCATCCGGGTCTCCCAGTTCCGTCCGTTTCCCGTTCTGAGCCCAGACACACTTGCACGCACCCGCGGCATGTCCGAAATAATATTTTATAAGTGGCCGGAAAATGTTCTTGGAATGGGTTGAAAGTTGGCGTGCGGTCTTATTATAGTGTAGATGACCGCCTCTCAAATTTCATCACATTCGGAGTTCGTTTGACGCCCCAACGGATAACTATAGCGGCAGTATAGCCGGTCTTTTCGTCGGACGTTTTCGGTCTCCAGAAACAGATGCCGGGCCCTCTCTCTCTCTCTCTCTCTCTCTCTCTCTCTCTCTCTCTCTCTCTTCTCCCCCTCGCAGTATCGCCACAGCCCACCTAGTCCATCATCCTTCCCCTCTTCGCTTCCGGAGTTGTCCGATGCGACCGCACGGTCCGAAACCCTCTCTGCTCAGTGCATCAAACCCCCTCGCGCGCGCGTCCGAAAAGCTGTCCCGGACCCGACCCGGACTGTCGCCACTGTTGTGTCCAGATCATCCCCAAACATCTACAAAACATCACCATTTCCTTGTTTGGACTCCCTAACCCATTCATCTCCGACCGTCCGATTTTGATCGGATGATCCAAAATACTCCTCCTATCTATATTCTGGTATTTATAGACCACCCCTAACCCTAAATCCTAGGACATTTGTCCCCCTAGCCGCCGCCACCCACTCACCATTTTCCCCTCGGGATCCATCCCCACCTATCAGCATCTAGCCCCTGATACCCTCCTCTCGATCTCGTTTGGATTGAGGCCACCACCGCCTCCGCCCGAGAGCCACCAGCAGGACCACGTCAAGCCCCCGCCTCGTCGAGTTCTCCTCGCCGCCCGGATCCTTTCCCCTACCGTCGGACCTCCCTGCAAGCGTCGCCGCCGGCGGCCACAGGCCCATCACCCTGCCTTGCCTCCTTCCCTCGCTCTTCTTCCTCCCTTGCCTCTCTCTCACAGCGTGCTCCCTCTCTCTCCCATGTCTCTGCGGGAATCGAGCGGCGCTGTTGTCCCGAACCTGTCTGCCACCATCCCCGTCGGCAGTCCGCCTCGCCTTGCCTTGGAGCGAGCTCCTGCTCGTGTTGACTACCTGCAGCTCGTCTCGACGACCAGCGCCAAGTCGCCCGCGCGAGGCCTTCTCCTCTGCTTCCGTCGCAGCCCAGCTCTGTCGCCTGACCTTAGAACGGCCAGGTCTGTCCGGCCTCCGTCAGCCTCGCCGTACGCCAAGTCCGCCGTCATCGTCCTGCTTCACGAGGCCCTGTGTTCCCTGCCTCCTCCCCGCCAAGTTCGCTGTCACCGACCTGTCTCTTCTCGGCAAGCGCCTCGCCTCTGCTTCGAGGACGAGCCAGGCAAGCCCCGGGTTGACCCTCTGTATGGACCGCGCCACTGCTTCCTTTCCGTCCTGCTCTTCCGCGACCCCTGCGCCCGTCCCGTCCGCCCTCGACCTTCCCTTGACCGTCGCCTGCTTTCGTAGGAGTCCAGGGCCACCGCTAGCTCCTGCTTCGAGCACGAGTTCAAGGACGAAGACGCACCTGCTCCCGTTGACCGTGCGCTCTCCCATCGCCTCGCTGGGCCACTGCCTAGATCCACCCTACTTCCCCAGATCCGGCCTGCTGCAGCCTCTTCCCAACTGGGCCTCAGCCCAATGTGAGCCACCCCAGCATTTCCCCTTTTGTTTTTTTACCTGTTGGGCCGGCCTGCCAGTTTTGTCCCGAATAGATTTTTTTTAGGCTCTGCGTTTTTCTGTTTATTTCCTGAGACTGCAGTTTTTCAGAAGAGCCCCTAAACTTCATGCATTTAATATCTCCACAACCGTGCATCGGTTTAAAATGTTTTATATATGAAACTTGCTTAGAATTTTGTCTAGATTCATAATATGTCACTTTCACCCATGTTTAAAATGTTTAAACTGTTGTTTGGTTAAATTTGCTCCTATGACATGATCAAATGGTTTATTTCATAACTTAATAACCGTAGCTCGGTTTTAAATAAACTTTATATGCATTTGGGGTAGAAAATTGCCTAGTTTATCATGGTGACCTTACTTTGCATGTTTAATAACTCTAAAATTGTCTTTAGGGCAGAACAGTACCAAACCGAATATATGCATATGGGGATTTACTGGAATTGTTGTTCGTTGCTTCCGGCCTCATTTAAACTTGACTAGATATGTAGTTTTACTTTGCTTCACCCTCTTGCCATGCTAACAACATTTAATCTTGTTGGGACATAAACGAGATCGAACTAAGTAACTCGAATGTGGTGTTTCGTCAATATGCAACGGAGTTGTATGTTGAGCTCCACTTAATTTGTAGGATTGTTTGTGCATTTTGCCATGCCATGCTTCATTAAACTGGACATGCATCATACTTGCTTGTGCATCATGCCATGTTTATGTGGTGGTTGTTTACTATGTTGTTTGCTTTCTTTCTGGTGTACTTCTTCTCGGTAATCCGGTAACGTCACGTTTGTGAGGATCCGTTCGACTACGTCCGTTTGTCTTCTTCATGGACTCGTTCTTCTTCCTTGCAGGATCTCAGGCAAGATGACCATACCCTCGAAATCACTTCTATCTTTTCTTGCTAGATGCTCACTCTTTTGCTATGCCTATGCTGCGATACCTACCACTTGCTTATCATGCCTCCCATGTTGTTAAACCAAGCCTCTAACCCGCCTGGTCCTAGCAAACCATTGTTTGGCTATGTTACCACTTTGCTCAGCCCCTCTTATAGCGTTGTTAGTTGCAGGCAAAGATTGAAGTTTGTTCCTTGTTGGAACATGGAGATGTTGTTCCTTGTTGGAACATGGAGATGTTGTTCCTTGTTGGAACATGTTTACTTGTTGGGATATCACAATATCTCTTATTTAATTAACGCATCTATATACTTGGTAAAGGGTGGAAGGCTCGGCCTTATGCCTGGTGTTTTGTTCCACTCTTACCGCCCTAGTTTCCGTCATATCGGTGTTATGTTCCCGGATTTTGCGTTCCTTACGCGGTTGGGTTATAATGGGAACCCCTTGTCAGTTCGCCTTGAATAAAACTCCTCCAGCAAGGCCCAACCTTGGTTTTACCAATTGCCACCTAGCCTTTTCTTTCCCTTGGGTTCTGCAGACTCAAGGGTCATCTTTATTTAAACCCCAAGCCGGTGCTCCTCTGAGTGTTGGTCCAACCTGTCAGCCGCCGATGGCCACCAGGGGCAACTCTGGGCTGGCCTACCGGAAGTTTGGACAATCCGGTGTGCCCTGAGAACGAGATATGTGCAGCTCCTATCGGGATTTGTCGGCACATTCGGGTGGCTTTGCTGGTCTTGTTTTACCATTGTCGAAATGTCTTGTAACCGGGATTCCAAGTTTGATCGGGTCTTCCCGCTAGAAGGAATATCCTTCGTTGACCGTGAGAGCTTGTGATGGGCTAAGTTGGCACACCCCTGCAGGGATTTGAACTTCCGAAAGCCGTGCCCATGGTTATGGGCAGATGGGAATTTGTTAATGTCCAGTTGTAGAAAACCTGTAGTTGACCTTAATTAAAATACATCAACCACGTGTGTAACCGTGATGGTCTCTTCTCGGCGGGGTTCAGGAAGTGAACACGGTGTTGGAGTTATGTTTGACGTAGGTTGTTCTAGGATCACTTCTTGATCATAGTTTTATCGAACGTGCCTTGCCTTCTCTTCTCGCTCTCATTTGCGTATGTTAGCCACCAAACATGCTAGTCGCTTGCTGCAGCTCCACCTCATACCTTTTACCTTACCCATAAGCTTAAATAGTCTTGATCGCGAGGGTGTAAGATTGCTAAGTCCCTGTGACTCACAGTTACTTCCAAAACCAATTTGCAGGTGCCGATGATACCGGGCAGGTGACTCAACCAAGCTCAAGGAGGAGCTCGATGAAGATCTTGTCAGTTATGTTGTTTCGTTCTAGTTGATCAGTAGTGGAGCCCAGTTGGGGTCGATCGGGGATCTGTGTAGCATTTTGGGTAGTCTTCTTTTATTTTGGTTCGGTAATCGGACCTTGATTGTATCTGGATGATTTAATGCTTTATTCATGTAATTGTGTGAAGTGGCGATTGTAAGCCAACTATGTATCTCTGTCCCTTATGTATTACATGGGTTGTGTGAAGATTACTCACTTGCGACATTGCTTTCAATGCTGTTATGCCTCTAAGTCGTGCTTCGACACGTGGGAGATATAGCCGCATCGAGGGCGTTACAATGCTTGAAGATTCTAGTCTTCGATAGGCTAGGCTTTCCCCTTCTCTTCTGGCATTCTGCAGTTTAGTCCACAGATATAGGCCATTTTCCTTGATACAGATGCATACTTAGTTTAGATCTGATGTAAGTCTTGCGAGTACTTTGGATGAGTACTCATGGTTGCTTCACTACCTCTTTTTCCCCCATACCCGATTGTTGCGACCAAATGACGGATCCCAGGAGCCAGACGACACCACTGATGATTACCACTACCCCGAGAGTGCCTACTACAACATGACGTCCGCTGACGACTTGGAGTAGTTAGGAGGCTCCCAGGCAGGAGGCCTTGCCTTTTCGATCGTTGTTGTTTTTGTGCTAGCCTTCTTAAGGCAAACTTGTTTAACTCATGTCTGTACTCAGATAATGTTGCTTCCGTTGACTCTTTTGTTTTCGAGCTTATGTATTTGAGTCCTCGAGGCCCCTGGCTTGTAATATAAGGCTTGTATTATTTTAATTTGTGTCTAGAGTTGTGTTGTGATATCTTCCCGTGAGTCCTTGATCTTGATCATACACATTTGCATGTATGATTAGTGTACGGTCAAATCGGGGGCGTCACAAGTTGGTATCAGAGCCGATTGCCTGTAGGATTCCCCCTTTCCAACTCCTTGGCCAAAGTTGAGTCTAGTCACTGAAAAACTTTTACTAACATTGGCTGTGTGTCTTACGGGCCGACGACGCCATATGGGTGGTATTAGGATCTTTTATTCCTCGTCTATACTCTCGGACTCCAATCTCTCTTCTATTTTCAGGTTAAATGGTTTTACTAACTTGAACATTAGGATCTCATGATCACATCCGCCCGGAGAGCCCCTTATTTCAGATGATCGATTGCTGCATCAGAAGACTCCTAAGATACTCTATGATATTTTCTCGAGACTTTGTGCATGTTGCCTTTGCAATTCCCTACCACCGAAATATCCTTATGGATAAATACACACACTTGCCAATCTTACATTCTATCCCATTGATCTTGTTATTACCAGATGCCCTGAACTGCTCTCCTTTGTTCCGATAATCCTTTGAGCTTACTGCCTTTCAGTTCCTTGTCACCTGAATACCCCTACGGATAACTTTGTACACTTATCGAGTATCCGTTCACCCCCAGTTGATTCATGTATTTCATAAAAGTCTCCGAAATACCATTCGATCTTCTGAAAGTACTTAGTAGCCTATTGCTCTTGTTCTTCTTTACCTACTTGCATTATGGTTAAGTCCATATGTCCTGCAATATTCCTTAAAATCCTTTGCGATTGCCGTCCTTACCCTATTCATTCAACATGTGCGTGAATGCACACAATCATCAGTTGTTCCTTGTAAATTGTCCTTCCAGCTCAGACGTCATTCTAGACATGAGCTGGTTCTCGGTAAATCAAACCTTGATTGATTGCCCATCTCTACTTACTCACACTTAATCAGAGCATCTGATTTTGATACATCGATCTGGATATCAAAATTCCTTTGTTACTTAAACTTTGAATTAGTCAGCTATTTCTATAATCTGATGCCTTTGCATTCTTTCCTTCTTCTGATTGAGTACTGATACTCACATCAGATCCTTTGAGGATCGCCGAATCCTTTGTTGGATTATTATCCGGCTATGTCCTTCATATTCTAAATCTCGTGCGCTCTTCCCCTGATACATATTGCCTTCGGTAAATTGTATCCTCTCCTTTTGTCAACCATGATCTACCTTCGAGCTTGTGTTATTTTACTCGTGGAGTTTGTGGTATATGTTCCCAAGATGCCCCTATGGGTTGAACCTATGCCTACCCTAATCCATGTGAACCCGAGAGTTCTCACGAGTCTTACTCTTCTGGCGTTTTACCAGGTATAATTTCAACACTATGACTTCATCGAAAACAAGAAGTGAATGGAAGGTTATGCATTGAAGAAGTGGGAGTCGACCTTGAACTTTGTGTTCATGCCCATGGACCCGATGTGGAACTTATCATGGAAGCTTCTTGTGATAATAATAATCCCCTTGTTATAAGTTCATCTGATAACTATGTTTGGTCCTTTGGAACCGTGGTTCTGACCATGATTGTTCCCCTTTGATTCCATTTCCCGGACAAGTTAAAGCACTTGTCTTCTACAGATCAATGCATCTTCGCAGCCTCTATCTTGACCTTCCTTTGAGTATTACCCTCCAGTATCTCGAGAATATCAAAGAACTGGGTTGCTTCCTATGAGTATTCATCTAGTATTACTTCTCACTGATTTTAGATTCCCCCCCCTTCCCCGGGTTCTGAGTTATTAGTCACTCGAGAACACCGATAAGTGAATCAATTCCGCACTCTGATTCTATAACTCTAAGTAATTTTCATTGCTTACGTGTTTAATAATCCTTCAATTCATTCCTAGCCTGGCCGGTTATGTCAATATCGTGCTAAATTTTAATTGTGCTGCCTGGTCCTTCTTCCCGGAACAGAATTTTCGACGATGAGCTAAGCTTATGTCGATCTTCCTCGTCATACCATTTCGCCTTGAACAGCAAGCTTGCTTTCGAGATTGTGTCATACCCGTGGTTCCAAATAACTTTCGCTTCATCATTCCTTTAACTTGATGTCATCGCCGATCGATTACATCTTCCTGAAATCTCTCGACAATTGTGTCGTGCTCGTCAACATTCTGAGCTCTTCCAACATATCAATCGAATTCGGATAAGAAATACCATCCTTGACCTTCGATGATTTGAGTTGTCATCGACAACCCCTTGTGTTATTTCCAACACATATTTGATCATGTCTTGATTATACCTTGGACTCCTTGCTATTCCTGCAATTGTTCCTTGAGTATTTCTTGTGATCTTCAACTCAAACCACTACTTGGGACACCATGTTAATGCTACCACGAAGAATGACTGAGGTATTTCGAATATCAACAAGAACATTGGAAGCACATTGCCGAATGTTTCTTGATATATTATCCAAAGACCGTTGTATGGGTAATATCATGATTCTCATTGCCCCATTAACTAAATGGATAAGTACTTGATGTCCTGTCATGTATATCTTGCTCTGTTTGTTCTTGGGAAGCATATACTCTAATACTTTTGTATAAGCACCTTTTCCTTTCCATTGGTCTGGTTAAACTAATAATCACATTTTCCTTTCCATTGGTTTATTTAACCATTCTCGTAATCTAACTTATCGAAGCATAGTTAATTCTCTGCTTAGGTAAACACCTCGGTGTACAACTCTGTCAGCAAGACCCTGTTACTATTGTTGATAACATTTCGGTAGCCACCGATGGATGAGAACTTTGCCTATTGGTCCGCCTCGTTTTAACGAGCAGGAAAATGGTTCTCTTCGTCCCTCACCCTTGGTACCAATGTTGTTGACAACATAACTAACATGCTATCCTCTAACCTGCCTTGCTATCATGCTGTGTAAGATGTCAGCACCCTTCCTACTTTCAACCCACATGGTGGGCCCATAACCCACAGTTTCACAGGATCGAAACCTGACTCTCCTGTGCAACCTTGATTCTGAATTATTCTTGGCACTCGGCTTCGTATGTAATACACGAGCTAACTTCCTCACCATCTTTCATTCCGGTATCAGGTGCAACATTATTCTTCATTGCTCTGAACCCCTTCATCACCTATTTTCTGCATCAGCTGGATGCTACCAGGTTGGAACTTGTTGAACCTTCTTATAGCACTCTCGATACGTTTTCTGGTGCTTATAAAATCTTTTTCCTTGAGCTAAATATCGGATGCCGATCCTTTCAGACATCTATCCTTATAGCTTCCCCCTTATTCCACGCCTTAAATCTCAGGACGAGATTTCTTGTAGTGGAGGAGAATTGTGACGCCCAGATAATTAAGCTACAGTAATCTCCTGATGATGATGCCAGGTCATCACTTTTACTGTTGCTAAATCACTTGATCCAAATCACCGTTCAAGTTCAAATTCAAATTCAAGTTAAAGTCCAAAATTCAAATTTCGGAAACATGCAAACACAAATGTTCAAAGTGTGGCACATAATCCCTGGATATTTGTAGTGTTAATACCAACCTCTTTTGACTTCCCAAAATGCCTCTGGGATTTTATTTTGTGGTCCAACAATTGTCACTTTGGCCTTTTCTATTTCTAAAAATGGTTAGACAACTACTTTGACCCCCCAAACTGTTTATTCCATGTCAAGGTGTTGAGTTAGAATTATGTGCCAAGTTTTGTTGAAAGGACAAATCGTTTGCTGCATGAACTAAATGCAAAAGAATGTTGGAAATTAAAAGGGAAAATATGAGAGACCTACTGTGCACTTAGGCCTGCTAAGCTACATTGCGGCCTAGCCCACTTGGAGTCTTCCCTCTTCTCTGTTCACAGAACAGAGGCGTGGAGGCCATCCGGGGTGCCATGGCCGGCCGAGCCTTGCGTGGCGGCCATCCGGCCTTCCCCCTGGCCTATAACCCCCCTCTCCCTCGCGCCCCCGAAAACCTAATCCCCTTTCCCCACTTGCCCCTCTTCCTGTCCAATTGCTCAATCCTAAGCTCGTCCGTCGCCATGTTGACCTCGCGGCCATCGTTGCCTTCGTGCTGAACTAGCGTGTCTGGGAGCTTCGTCGTGGACTTCTTCTTCGTCACCAAGTGGACCGAGTCGGGAGGCCGCATCGCCGTTGTCTTCATCATTCCTCCCCGACTGCATCCGCGGCCACCGGCGCTCGATCCGCCGCCTTCACTGTGTCCCCAACCTCGTCGTCCCCTTCTATGCGACCATGGTGAGCCTCTCCTTCGATTCCCCCTTCTTCCCCGTTGATTTGGTCGCCGTAGGTGCCCTCCCCCGAGCTTAGCCGCCGCGGCCGGAGCTTCGCTCTCCACACTCCTGGCCGCGCTGCCACGAGCCCTGGGCATCCGGCCGCGCCCCTGCGGCACCCCCGCGCGTGCGCTCGCCTGGGCCATGCCCTGCCTCGCCCTTGGAATGCGCTCGTCGTGCCTGCAGCTGCCCACCATCCCGCTCCCCTACTGCTTCCGCTAGCTGCTCCTGCTGCTCAGCCTCCCTGTGCCGCCTGCCTCCGCCGCGGCTCGCCCCACGCCTGCCGCCGCCGCGTGGCCTTCGCCGCACCACGCCCTGGTGGCCCACCGTCGTGGCCGCCGGTGTCCCGCTGCCTGCGCGCCCTGCTCCTCCCCATCACCCGGCGACCTCACCTGTGTTCAGGTGGGCTACGCCCAAGCGCCTGCGCCCGTTTAGCCCGTTCCAGTGGCCTTTGTGCCACTGGCAGTTGGGGCCCCTCCCCTAAAGAGAGAGTTAAAATATATATTAATAAAATTAATTAATTAGTTAGTTGAGTGATTAATTAACTTAATTAACCTAATGAACTGGACTAGTTAAGTTAAATCAGTAATTAACTAGGTGTGTGTATGACAAGGGGCCCCAACCCCCATGTTGACCAGTCAAACATTGACTGGTCAACAGGGACCCCATGGACCCACATGTCACCCTCTGGTACACTTCTGTGTATGCAGAGCTGGGTGCATCAAGCGTTTTAATCATTATTTTCGAATTAATAGTAATTTCAGAATATTGCTAAAACTTTAGTAAATCATACAAAATAATCTGTAAATCGGATGTAAAAACTTTATATATGAAAGTTGCTTAGAAAAATCCAACGAATCCGAATACACGGTCCTTTCACCTGTCACATGCCCCTAGTATGATGAACATGGAACCGTCCCCTCTCTTTCATCTGTCGGAATTCGTCTAACGCCGGGGATTCATCCTTGGATGTTTATCCCCTCCGTCTGCAACGTGCAGTACTACATTAGGACAACCCTAGCTTTGCCTATTGCCATGTTATGCTTTGTGGTGCTATGTTGCTTTATATTTACTGTTTCTTCCCCCTCTTCTCTCAGGTAGACCCCGAGACTGATGTTGCCCCTGTGATCGACTACGTCGACGATGACCCCTCCTTGCCAGAGCAACCAGGCAAGCAAACCCCCCTTGAGCATTCCGATATCGCCCATTTCTCCCCTCTCATGCTTGCATTAGAACTGCTACTACTTTCTGTATGATCCTATTCTGATGCATAGCCTTGTTGTTGTTACCTGCTTATCCTAAACTGCTTAGTATAGGTTGGTTAGAGATCCATCAGTGACCCCACCTTGTCCTAGTTGCCTCGCTTTATGTTCAACGACTCGATCAACGTGATCGACGTCCCGGACCCGACACCGCACATCACCCCCCTAGTTATACGACTCTGCAGAGTTACCATCGAGTGCCGAGGGTGGAACCTCTTACATCACTCCTGATGAGATCTCTGTAGTGTAGCTATCCGGTCGTTGTCATCGAGGGTGATTTCCTCCTTAACTACTTCCGATACGGCTCTGTCATGCAACCCCTCAAGTGTGAACCTCGAGGGTGGATCCTCTTACGTTCACCTTGATGATTACATCGAGTGGAATTCATCGGGGGTGATTCCTCGGGTTTTCCCCTTGGTGTTAGACACACAGTTACTATGGTTACTATGACTTTGCACTGAGCCATGTTATTAAAGACGGGTCGGCCCTGAGGGGTACCCGCGTGAGCTTAATTGCGAATGATGTGGAGTCGGGTTGACCTGGAAGGTGCCCGCGAGATACTTACGAGGCGTGGCCGGGCATTCTTAGCCCTTGCCGCAAGTACTCGATACGGGGCGACGGGGTCACATCGATCGTGAGTCTCTGCTCGTTACCGCGTGCCCCTAATCCACTATGAATTGGATATTTGATCCGAGGGGTCTCTAGCCTGATAGCACTAATCATCACGTGGGCATAGTATGGGTGTTCTGCATTGTATACATCAACCGAAGCTTAATAGACGTCAGCGACTGAGCGACGCGTGCCGGGTTGGACTGTGTAAGCACCTGCCTTTTTGAAGGAGGTAGCTAGGTCTGCTCACCGGCCGCCCACGCAACGTGCAGGAGTTCCCGGGGCGATGGCCCATGACCCCTGGGGCATAGGTTTAGTCTGGCGTGCTGACCTCTCTATTAAGCCTAGGTCGGGTTGCAGCGTATTGTTTGGCCGAGGCCGGGCATGACCCAGGAAAGTGTGTCCGACCAGAGTTAATCGAGCGTGGTGGGTAAGTCGGTGCACCCCTGCAGGGAAGAAAACATCTATCGATAGCCTGTCCTATGGTAACGGACACTTGGAGTTGTATCCCGATCGATACAACTAGAACTGGATACTTCTGATGAGAAATGAATTGTGAATGAGAAATGGATAGTATGGCTCTGGGATTGCTTTCTCGCAAGGAGTCGAGAAAGGACCTCTGGCCGAGGTTGATAACTCTATTACTACTTTACATTATGTTGATCTTTACTCTTCTATATGCTGCAAGATGCTTGAAGATGCTTGAAGATGCTAGTCTTCGATAGGCTAGGCTTTCCCCTTCTCTTCTGGCATTCTACAGTTTAGTCCACAGATACATGCCATTTTCCTTGATACATATGCATACTTAGTTTAGATCTGATGTAAGTCTTGCGAGTACTTTGGATGAGTACTCACGGTAGGTTTGTATCACACCCTCGATGCGACTATAGCTCCCACGTGTCGAGGCACGACTTAGAGACATATTCGCATTGAAGACATATGTCGCAAGTCAGGCAATCTTCACAACATCCCATGTAATATAGATAATAAAAGGGGGAGATAACATAGTTGGCTTACACTCGCCATGTCAATCAAGTACATAAAATAGCATTACATCATCCAGGCACTCATGGCCCAACTACGGCGCCAAAATAAAAGATAACCCAACATGTGACACGGTCCCAATCACCCCCAACTGGGCACCACTACTCATCATCAGGAAAAGAAACATAGTATCGTTGAGAGTCCTCGTCGAATTCCCACTTGAGCTCGAGCACGTCACCTGGAGCGGAATCAGCAGGCCCTGCAGCTGGTGTAATAGTAATCTGTGAGCCACAGGGACTCAACAATCTCACACCCTCGTGATCAAGACTATTTAAGCTTATAGGTAAGGCAAGGTAAATATGTGGAGCTGCAGCAAGCGACTAGCATATATGGTGACTATCCTGTTCGCAAAAGAGAGCGAGAAGAGAAGGCAAAGCGCGAGCGAGAAACTAGAGAGCAACCTGCGCAAGCATTACTGCAACATCGTGTCCACTTCCCGGACTCTGCCGAGAAGAGGCCATCACGGTAACACACTCAGTTGATTCATTTCAATTTAGTTAAGGTTCAAGTTATCTACAACCGGACATTAACAAATTCCCATCTGCCCATAACCGCGGGCACGGCTTTCGAAAGTTCAAATCCCTGCAGGGGAGTCCCAACTTAGCCCATGACAAGCTCTCACGGTCAACGAAGGAATAGACCTCCTCCCGAGACGTTCCGATCAGACTCGGTATCTCGGTTCTTCAAGACACTTCGACAGGTTAAAACAAGACCAGCAACACCGCCCGAATGTGCCGACAAATCCCGATGGGAGATGCACATATCTCTTTCTCAGGGCACACTCAGATTGTCTTAGGTACGGGTAGGCCAGCCCAGAGTTGCCCCTGGTGGCCACCGGCAGTTGACAGGTGGACCAACACTCAGAGGAGCACTGGCCCGGGGGGGTTTAAAATAAGATGACCCTCGGGCTCCGAAAACCCAAGGGAAAAAGAGGCTAGGTGGCAAATGGTAAAACCAAGGTTGGGCATTGCTGGAAAAGCTTTAATCAAGGCGAACTGTCAAGGGGTTCCCATTATAACCCAACCGCGTAAGGAACGCAAAATCCGGGAACATAACACCGATATGACGGAAACTAGGGCGGCAAGAGTGGAACAAAACACTAGGCGAGAGGCCGAGCCTTCCACCCTTTACCAAGTATATAGATGCATTAAGATAACATGGCAATATAATGATATCCCAACAAGTAAAATAATGTTCCAATAAGGAACGATCTCCAATCTTCACCTGCAACTAGCAACGCTATAAGAGGGGCTGAGCAAAGCGGTAACGTAGCCAATCAACAGTTTGCTAGGACATGGTGGGTTAGAGGTTTGACATGGCAATTTGGGAGGCTTGAAAGCAAGTGGTAGGCATCGTAGCATTGGCATAGCAAAAGAGCGAGCATCTAGCAAAGCGAAGATAGTAGTGATTTCGAGGGTATGATCATCTTGCCTACAAAGTTGTCAGAGTTGACTGGATCCTCGAAAGCAAACTCAACGGGCTCCTCGTTAGCGAACTCGTCTCCCGGCTCTACCCAAACAAGACAGACAAGCAAATGGAACACAATCAACCACATGCAAGGATCAAACAATATGATGCAAAGATGGTATGCTATGCGGGATGCAATATGCGATGCATATGCAAGATTTGACAAGGAATGAATGAACCTGGCCTCAACTTAGAAATCCAAGTGTGCCACTGGAAAGATGAGATGGAATCGCTTGAAAACGATATAAAGAACGTCGGAATCGGAGTTATGGTTTGGAAATGGCAAGCGATTCAAATATGACCACGTTCTGCGATTTACAGCAAGTAGCCATCTAAATGCAATGAGATGAACAAACTAGGGCACCCAAACATGGCATAAAAATACATGGCAGGGATGAATTCAAGATTCTTAACAAAAGTCTAGCACTGAGCTACGGCCAATTCATCCATTAACAGGTTCAAACAAGCATGGCAAAAATGCATATGGTAAACAGATCTCAGACTTAGTGAAATTAACACTTGTCTGGAGATTTCAGATCAGATAGCACTCTTTGGAGCAACAAAACTACATGCTACAAGACCTGAACAAGGCAAAGTAAAACACGGCATGGAGCTACTCAAAAATCTTAACAAAAGTCCCTTAGTGACCTTGAGCCAAAAGGGATAAGAAAACACATTTGCAGGCATGTGAACATAGCAAAAGCATAATCAGTTTTCAGACTTAGTGAAAACTGGCACATGTTGAAAACAGATTTCAAGTAGGCATGTTTACGAGCTCGATGCACTCACTACAGAGCAATTCATGACAAGCTAAGCATACATCCATCAAGAATACACAAAATGCAAGCTAGACATGGCAAGAACAATAACATAGCATGCACGGATCAACTACAACATCCCCGGCAAAATTGCTAACAACTAGACAATCTGCCCAGATTCACGAAGTAGCAAAAGTAGAGCTCGATTGACTCAAGCTAGGGTGCTCCATAATTGCAAACAAAGACATGCATGGATAGAGCACTACAAGATTAATAAAACATCCTTACTGATCATCCTCAAAAGAGGCACGGATCACTAGGAAACAACAAGAACATGTGGCCATATGAGATAAACAGCTCAAGGACTTGGTGGAAATGCTAAGTCCCTCAAATCAGCATTACCAAGTGCCTCACTTTGCAAGCTTGTGCTAGTCACCACACACATCACAAAAATACATGGGTTGCACCTCTGGAAAGATGGCAAAACCCTTAACAAAACATATGTAGAGCTCATGGGCATATCATGCACACAATAATCATGGCAAAAATGACAAATATCTAAAAGGAGCAGCAGATCTGACAATTATCTCAAGTAGCACTATTCTAACAGCATTTCGGGCATCAATATGTACTCAAATGAAAATGATGCAATGGAATGAAATGATGTACTCTCTGAGACGAACATTTTGATATGCTATATGCCCAAAACGGAGTTACAGATGAGGAGTTATAGCACGATGAACAGGAGCATATGAACTAGGGTTTCGGGCAAAAAGTCAACCCAGACGAGATCCAGATCTAGATCTGGCGCGTTTCTCGAGGTTGGCCGGAGTGAGCTCGCCGGAGTTTGAAGTCGGCCGCCGGAGTTTGTTGGGGAGGCGGCGTGGGGCTTGCCGGAGTCGGTGGTCGGCAGGATCTCGCCGGATCCGGGGCCGGGGCGGCGTTTGGACGAGGCGGCGGGGCGGTGGTCGCCGGCGAGGGGCGGCGGAGAGCGGTGGTCGCCGGTGAGGGGTGGTCGCCGGTGCGGAGGCGGACCGGGGCGGCTCGGTGAGGACCCAGGCGAGGAGGCGCGGTGGACGCGCGGGCTCCAGAGGGCCAGCAACGGGCCTCGCGGGCCTGGCGGTGGAGGGAGCGGCCGGTGCCACGTGGCGGCGCCTCAGTGGCCGCGGGCGGCGGCGGACGCGGTGTCCGGCGCGGCGGACATGTCCGGCGCGCGACGGGGTAGATGGATTAGGGTTAGGGTGGAAGTAGACCCGAGATTTCGGAGGAGGGGCTATAAATAGGCATAGAGGGAGCTAGGAGTGTCCAAATGAGGTGCGGTTTTCGGCTACGCGATCGTGATCGAACGCTCTAGATGATGGAGAGGGTTTTGGTGGGTTTTGGGCCAAATTGGAGGGGTGTTGGGCTGCAACACACACGAGGCCTTTTCGGTCCCTCGGTTAACCGTTGGAGCATCAAACGAAGTCCAAATGGTACGAAACTTGACAGGCGGTCTACCGGTAGTAAACCAAGGCCGCTTGGCAAGTCTCGGTCCAATCCGGAAATGTTTAATCCCCACACATGAAAGAAAGGTAGAATTGACCGCCGGAGGGGAACGAAGCACCGGAATGCAAAACGGACAACGGGGAAAATGCTCGAATGCAATAGATGAACACGTATTCAAAAGCAATGCACATGATGACATGATATGAGATGCATGACAATGACAACAACACACGAAGACAAAAACCCGAACCCGAGAAAAATAAAATAACTTAAAGCTGGAAGCGGCAAGAGTTGGAGTACAAATGGGTAAGTTACATCCGGGGTGTTACAACACTCCACCACTACGAAAGGATCTCGTCCCGAGATTTAGGACTGAAAGAACGCCGGGTACTCAGAACGGAGGTGGTCCTCATGTTCCCAGGTAGCTTCACGGTCGGAATGGTGTGACCACTTGACTTTGAGGAATTTGATTGACTTGTTGCGAGTCTTGCGTTCAGTCTCTTCAAGAATAGCAACTGGGTGCTCACGATAAGATAGATCTTCTTGGAGCTCAATGTCCTCGAAGTTGACGGTGCGGTCAGGAGTCTTGAAGCACTTTCGGAGCTGAGAGACATGGAACACATCATGAACATTTGCAAAGTTTGAAGGAAGCTCGAGTTGATAGACAAGATCGCCTCTCTTGCTGACAATCTTGAAAGGTCCCACGTATCTGGGGGCAAGCTTCCCTTTGATACCGAAGCGACGAGTACCTTTCATTGGAGAGACGCGGAGGTAAACATGATCTCCGATCTCGAAAGCCAAATCACGGTGCTTAATATCATAGTAGCTCTTCTGGCGGGATTGGGCTGCTTTGAGGTTATCTCGAATGACTTTGCACATTTCCTCTGCCTCTGTGATTAAGTCATGACCAGTTGAGAGGGGTACGGCACTTCCTGCCATATAGAATTTCAAATGGGGCCTTGCGTGAACTTGCTTGAAAACTGTTGTTGTAGGAGAATTCAGCATAAGGAAGACAATCCTCCCACTTCATGCCGAAGGAGATCACACAAGCCCTGAGCATATCTTCAAGAATCTGGTTGACACGCTCGACTTGGCCGCTAGTTTGAGGATGGAAAGTTGTGCTGAAGCGGATGTTGGTGCCCATGGCCTTCTGAAAAGAATCCCAAAACTTGGAGGTAAAGATGCTGCCACGGTCTGAAGAGATCACTTGTGGAATACCGTGCAGAGAGACAATTCGAGAGGTATAGAGTTCCGCCAATTGAGCTGCAGTGATCGACTCTTTGATAGGCAGAAAGTGAGCCACTTTAGTGAGTTTGTCGATGACAACGAATATAGCATCATTGCCACGCTTGGACTTTGGAAACCCAGTCACGAAGTCCATCTCAATGTGTTCAAACTTCCATTCTGGAATGGCAAGAGGTTGAGGAGACCCGCTGGCCTTTGATGTTCTGCCTTCACTCTTCTGCAGACATCACATTCATTCACGAACTGAGCGATCTCGCGCTTCATTCGAGTCCACCAATAAGCCTGCTTGAGGTCCTGATACATCTTCGTGCTCCCAGGGTGGATGGAGAGGAGAGAATTGTGAGCCTCATTCATGATCACTTTACGAAGTTCACCTTTGGGTACAACAATACGATCCTCGAAGAAGAGAGTATCCTTGTCATCAAGGCGGTAGCACTTGTACTTGGGTTGACTCTTGGCAATCCTAATCTTCACCTTTTTCACCATAGCATCAAGAAGCTCAGCTTGGCGAATCTGATCTTCCAAGGTAGGAGAGACTTGAAGGTTGGTGACGAAACCTTGAGGAACAACTTGCAGATTAAGTTTGCGGAAAGCTTCACAAAGCTCGGGTTCATAAGGCTTGAGAATCAGACTGTTGCAATAAGCCTTCCTGCTCAATGCGTCAGCAATCACATTGGCCTTGCCTGGAGTATACTCGATACTCAGATTATACTCTTGAATCATTTCGACCCATCAATTTTTCCTGAGGTTCAGATTAGGCTGAGTGAAGATGTACTTGAGACTCTTGTGATCAGTGAAAATGTCCACTTTTCTTCCCAATAAGAGATGTCTCCAAGTCAAAAGAGCATGCACAACTGCCGCCAACTCGAGATCATGAGTGGGGTAGTTCTTCTCATTAGGATTCAACTGGCGAGAGGTATAAGCAACAACTTTCTTCTCTTGCATCAACACTGCGCCAAGACCTTGGAGAGAGGCATCACAAAAGACCTCGTACGGCTTGGATTCATCAGGCGGAGTCAGAACTGGAGCAGTGATCAATTTCTCTTTCAAAGTGTTGAAAGCAATGTCACACTCCGGAGACCAAACATACTTGACGTGCTTCTGGAGAAGATTTGAGAGAGGCTTCGCAATCTTGGAAAAGTTTTCAACGAATCTTCGGCAGTAGCTTGCGAGACCGAGGAAGCTACGGAGTTGCTTCACGTTCTGAGGAGGTTCTCAATTCACAATTGCAGACACCTTCTCAGGATTCACGGCAATGCCCTTGGCAGAGATGATATGACCAAGATAAAGAACCTCGTCGAGCCAAAATTCGCACTTGGAGAACTTGGCGTAGAACTGGTGTTCCCTCAGCTTATCGAGTACCAAACGCAAGTGCTTGGCATGATCTTCCTTGTTCTTTGAGAAAACCAGAATGTCATCGAGATAGACCAAAACGAAGTCATTGGTGTAGGCGTTGAAGATGAAGTTCATCATGCGAGAGAAAGTCGAAGGAGCGTTGACGAGGACAAAAGACATGACAGTGTATTCATATGACCCATTGCTTGTCCTGAAAGCCGTCTTGGGAATATCTTGCTCGCGGATTCGAATCTGATGATAACCCATATGGAGATCAAGCTTGGAGAATACTTGGGCACCTTTGAGTTGTTCGAACAGCTCATTGATGTTGGGAAGTGGGTATTTGTTCTTGATGGTCTTCTTGTTCAATGGACGGTAATCAACACAAAGTCGGTCCGTTCCATCCTTCTTCTTCTTCACAAAAAGACCACAACCCCACGGAGAAGAACTAGGCCGGATGAGACCCATTCTTTCTTGAATATCGAGTTGCTTCTTCAGCTCCTTCAACTCTTCAGGTCCGAGCTTGTAAGGACGCTTGCACACAGGTTCCGTACCAGGCTCAAGATCAATGACGAATTCAACTGGCCGGTGTGGAGGCATTCCTGGAAGCTCTTCTGGAAAGATGTCTTGATATTCGCAAACGACTGGAATTTGCGAGATAGCATCCAGTTCACCCTTCTCATTGAGAGAAAACAGACGGATGGTATCATCACGAGCGGCAAAGACAATTACATCCTCAGACGAATGAGTCAATTGAATCTGCCTGGCAGCACAATCAAGATGCGCCTTGTGCTTAGAAAGCCAGTCCATTCCGAGAATAAGATCAATATCCGAGTCACCAAGAACCGTTGGAGAGGCCAAAAACTTGTAGTCACCCAAGGTGATAGTAACATCCGGAGCAATGGAGTTAGCATGCATGCGCCTACCGGGAGAGACAACTGCTAATGGACTAGGCAAAATTTGCAAAGCCAAACCATGCTTAGATGAAAACGGTCTCGAGATGAAACAATGCGATGCACCCGTGTCAAAAAGAACTTTTGCAGGAACATCGTTAATAGGAAGGTTACCCATATTGACATCTGATGAGTCCTCTACCTGAGCTGCGTTCATCAAGTTGAACTTGGCGTGCTTGGGGTTATGCTTGACCACAGCTGTACTTGCCAATCTCACAGGAGGAGGAGGAGGAAGACGCCTCTGATTGAGACACTTGTTGGCATAGTGACCCTTCTGTTGGCACTTGTTGCACGTGACCTCTAAAAGCGGACGGTGATACGGAGCACTCGATCTTGGAGCTTGAGACGAAGTCTTCTTCTGAAAGCCAGGGTTGGGTGGGTGGGAATATCCACGGCCACCTTTGCTCTTCTGCTGATATGGCTGACGAAACGGAAGAGGAGGAAGCCAATACTTCTGCTGCTTGGCCACTTGAGTAGAGGAAGAAGGAGTAGCATCTCTGACTCGCTTCTTGGAAGCATCACATCTCAGTTGAGCGGCCTCTTGCTTCGATGCCATGTTGTAGAACTCATCGTACCTCAAGGGCTCAAAGAGAACAAGAGCTAGCTGAATCTCTTATCTGAGACCACCCCTGAACTGGTATATCATGCTCTTCTCATCAGGGACGTCCTGCTTGGCAAAGCGGGCGAGCTTCTGAAACAACTTGTTGTAATCATAGACAGACAAAGAACCTTGCTTCAGGTTGCGGAATTCCTCATGCTTGCTTTCAACCACGCTCTTGAGGGATATGGTGAGCTCTGAAATCTTGACGGAATTCATCCCAAGTGATCACACGTCCTCCTCTGGAATCCTTGTACTGCTGGAACCATTCTGCAGCTTGATCTTTGAGTTGGAAGGAAGCGAACTTGACAAAGTCCTCAGGCCTGACGTTACTGCACTCGAAATGCTTGCACAGATCCACGAGCCAATCGTCCGCATCGGTTGCCTCAACACAATTACTGAAAGTCTTTGGCCCATTAGCAAGGAACTGGTTGAGTGTAGCAAAGTGATTCTGATTGTTGCCTTGGTTCCCTTGGTTGCCTTGATTGCGCTCTTGAAGAATTTACATGATCAACTGTGTGTTTGCATTGGTTGCGGCCATCACAGCTTGCCATGCCTCCGGAGGAGGTGGAGGTGGTGGCGGATCGGGATTCGGAGTCGTGCGCGTTGGAGGAGCCATCCTGAAGAGGTTGACATCCATTAGCACATAGATAGACAAATATTGAAGCTGAATCCGACGGAATGAAAATCACAACATATAGTCTTCCCATCCGAACAAAATGAACGAATGCATTCCTCTTGAAATGGTCACATATCCATAAATTGAGAAGCCACTTAGAATTTAGGTAGAGAAATAAATCAACAAGGTACGGATCAAGAACGAATAATCGGTAAGAAATCCCAATCTCAAACCAATATCCGTGGAAGAAGAAACTAGAGCTACAAGAATTCCCACCTATGAAACTCCCGTACCTTTCCGGTTATGCAATTAGGTGTTGGGGATACAGGGGAACCATAATATCTCACCCAAATCTAGCAATTCCTACATCGAGCTGTATCCATCCTTCAACACATAACCGAGAAAAACTTCGGAAACCATCTACCTCAACCTTCGAAAAGCATCCGTTATACAAGTTATGGCGATACTCCCGAACTCCCACCCCAGTACTGGGTAGCGTCGAGGTTATCTCACCAACGAACTGCATAAAAGAGATTTTCGATGTCGGCGTACTAAACTCAGGTATTCCAGAACTTCAACGATAAAATTATGATGACAACACCTCAGAGCTCAACTCCCCGGGACACTTCCACAAAACCCCTGACAGGAGGCACCAAGACAATGTTCTCATCATAAAACCATCGGAACGATTCCAAGATACCCGCGTGATCCTAAAAAATTTTTAGTGAAATTTGAGAAGAGAAGAGTCAAAACTCTGTGTCAGGATGCCTTACCAGAGCGATGAGGAGATTGGGAAGTAAAAAGAATTCCTAAACTCTCCGATATATAATTCCTAAATGACTCAAAACATTTTTTCTAGACACAACTCGGCCGCTAAAAACGATCAAGCAATGGGGCTCCTAAGGTCGGGGAAGGCTCTGATTACCAACTTGTCACACCCTCGATGCGACTATAGCTCCCACGTGTCGAGGCACGACTTAGAGACATAATCGCATTGAAGGCATATGTCGCAAGTCAGGCAATCTTCACAACATCCCATGTAATATAGATAATAAAAGGGGGAGATAACATAGTTGGCTTACACTCGCCACGTCAATCAAGTACATAAAATAGCATTACATCATCCAAACACTCATGGCCCGACTACGGCGCCAAAATAAAAGATAACCCAACATGCGACACGGTCCCGATCACCCCCAACTGGGCACCACTACTGATCATCAGGAAAAGAAACATAGTATCGTTGAGAGTCCTCGTCGAATTCCCACTTGAGCTCGAGCGCGTCACCTGGAGCGGAATCAGCAGGCCCTGCATCTGGTGTAAGTAATCTGCGAGCCACAGGGACTCAGCAATCTCGCACCCTCGCGATAAAGACTATTTAAACTTATAGGTAAGGCAAGGTAAATATGTGGAGCTGCAGCAAGCGACTAGCATATATGGTGACTATCCTGTTCGCAAAAGAGAGCGAGAAGAGAAGGCAAAGCGCGAGCGAGAAACTAGAGAGCAACCTGCGCAAGCATTACTCCAACACCGTGTCCACTTCCCGGACTCCGCCGAGAAGAGGCCATCACGGTAACACACTCAGTTGATTCATTTCAATTTAGTTAAGGTTCAAGTTATCTACAACCGGACATTAACAAATTCCCATCTGCCCATAACCGCGGGCACAGCTTTCGAAAGTTCAAATCCCTGCAGGGGAGTCCCAACTTAGCCCATGACAAGCTCTCACGGTCTATGAAGGAATAGACCTCCTCCCGAGACGTTCCGATCAGACTCGGTATCTCGGTTCTTCAAGACACTTCGACAGGTTAAAACAAGACCAACAACACCGCCCGAATGTGCCGACAAATCCTGATAGGAGCTGCACATATCTCTTTCTCAGGGCACACTCAGATTGTCTTAGGTACGGGTAGGCCAGCCCAGAGTTGCCCCTGGTGGCCACCGGCAGCTGACAGGTGGACCAACACTCAGAGGAGCATTGGCCCGGGGGGTTTAAAATAAGATGACCCTCGGGCTCCGGAAACCCAAGGGAAAAGAGGCTAGGTGGCAAATGGTAAACCCAAGGTTGGGCATTGCTGGAAAAGCTTTAATCAAGGCGAACTATCAAGGTGTTCCCATTATAACCCAACCGCGTAAGGAACGCAAAATCCGGGAACATAACACCGATATGACGGAAACTAGGGCGGCAAGAGTGGAACAAAACACTAGGCGAGAGGCCGAGCCTTCCACCCTTTACCAAGTATATAGATGCATTAAGATAACATGGCAATATAATGATATCCCAACAAGTAAAATAATGTTCCAACAAGGAACGATCTCCAATCTTCACCAGCAACTAGCAATGCTATAAGAGGGGTTGAGCAAAGCGGTAACATAGCCAATCAACGGTTTGCTAGGACATGGTGGGTTAGAGGTTTGACATGGCAATTTGGGAGGCTTGAAAGCAAGTGGTAGGCATCATAGCATTGGCATAGCAAAAGAGCGAGCATCTAGCAAAGCAAAGATAGTAGTGATTTCGAGCGTATGATCATCTTGCCTACAAAGTTGTCAGAGTTGACTGGATCCTCGAAAGCAAACTCAACGGGATCCTCGTTAGCGAACTCGTCTCCCGGCTCTACCCAACCAAGACAAACAAGCAAACGGAACACAATCAACCACGTGCAAGGATCAAACAATATGATGCAAAGATGGTATGCTATGCGGGATGCAATATGCGATGCATATGCAAGATTTGACAAGGAATGAACGAACCTGTTCTCAACTTAGAAATCCAAGTGTGCCACTGGAAAGATGAGATGAAATCGCTTGAAAACGATATAAAGAATGCCGGAATCGGAGTTACGGTTTGGAAATGGCAAGCGATTCAAATATGACCACGTTCTGCGATTTACAGCAAGTAGCCATCTAAATGCAATGAGATGAACAAGCTACGGCACCCAAACATGGCATAAAAATACATGGCAGGGATGCATTCAAGATTCTTAACAAAAGTCTAGCACTGAGCTACGGCCAATTCATCCATTAACAGGTTCAAACAAGCATGGCAAAAATGCATATGGTAAACAGATCTCAGACTTAGTGAAATTAACACTTGTCTGGAGATTTCAGATCAGATAGCACTCTTCGGAGCAACAAAACTACATGCTACAGGACCTGAACAAGGCAAAGTAAAACACGGCATGGAGCTACTCAAAAAGCTTAACAAAAGTCCCTTAGTGACATTGAGCCAAAAGGGATAAGAAAACACATTTGCAAGCATGTGAACATAGCAAAAGCATAATCAGTTTTCAGACTTAGTGAAAACTGGCACATGCTGAAAACAGATTTCAAGTAGGCATGTTTACGAGCTCGATGCACTCACTACAGAGCAATTCATGACAAGCTAAGCATACATCCATCAAGAATACACAAAATGCAAGCTAGACATGGCAAGAACAATAACATAGCATGCACGGATCAACTACAACATCCCCGGCAAAATTGCTAACAACTAGACAATCTGCCCAGATTCACGAAGTAGCAAAAGTAGAGCTCGATTGACTCAAGCTAGGGTGCTCCATAATTGCAAACAAAGACATGCATGGATAGAGCACTACAAGATTAACAAAACATCCTTACTGATCATCCTCAAAAGAGGCACGGATCACTAGGAAACAACAAGAACATGTGGCCATATGAGATAAACAGCTCAAGGACTTGGTGGAAATGCTAAGTCCCTGAAATCAGCATTACCAAGTGCCTCACTTTGCAAGCTTGTGCTAGTCACCACACACATCACAAAAATATATGGGTTGCACCTCTGGAAAGATGGAAAAACCCTTAACAAAACATATGTAGAGCTCATGGGCATATCATGCACACAATAATCATGGCAAAAATGACAAATATCTAAAAGGAGCAGCAGATCTGACAATTATCTCAAGTAGCACTCTTCTAATAGCATTTCGGGCATCAATATGAACTCAAATGAAAATGATGCAATGGAATGAAATGATGTACTCTCTGAGACGAACATTTTGTTATGCTATATGCCCAAAATGGAGTTACGGATGAGGAGTTATAGCACGATGAACAGAAGCATATGAACTAGGGTTTCGGGCAAAAAGTCAACCCAGACGAGATCCAGATCTGGATCTGGCGCGTTTCCCGAGGTTTGTTGGAGTGAGCTCGCCGGAGTTTGAAGTCGGCCGCCGGAGTTTGTTGGGGAGGCGGCGTGGGGCTTGCCGGAGTCGGTGGCCGTCCGGACCTCGCCGGATCCGGGGCCGGGACTGCGTTTAGACGAGGCAGCGGGGCGGTGGTCGCCGGCCAGGGGCGGCGGAGAGCGGTGGTCGCCGGCGAGGGGCGGTCGCCGGCGCGGTGGCGCTCAGACGCCGGCGCGGAGGCGGACCGGGGC
>NC_041380.1:235063677-235113716 GCF_002162155.2 Triticum dicoccoides | reverse complement strand
CGGTGAGGACCCAGGCGAGGAGGCGCGGTGGACGCGCGGGCTCCAGAGGGCCAGCAACGGGCCTCGCGGGACTGGCGGTGGAGGGAGCGGCCGGTGCCACGTGGCGGTGCCTCAGTTGCCGCGGGCGGCGGTGGACGCGGTGTCTGGCGCGGCGGACATGTTCGGCGCGCGACGGGGTAGGTGGACTAGGGTTAGGGTGGAAGAAGACCCGAGATTTCGGAGGAGGGGCTATAAATAGGCATAGACGGAGCTAGGAGTGTCCAAATGAGGTGCGGTTTTCGGCCACGCGATCGTGATCGAATGCTCTAGATGATGGAGAGGGTTTTGGTGGGTTTTCGGCCAAATTGGAGGGGTGTTGGGCTGCAACACACACGAGGCCTTTTCGGTCCCTCGGTTAACCGTTGGAGCATCAATCGAAGTCCAAATGGTACGAAACTTGAGAGACGGTCTACCGGTAGTAAACCAAGGCCGCTTGGCAAGTCTCGGTCCAATCCGGAAATGTTTAATCCCCACACACGAAAGAAAGGTAGAATTGACCACCGGAGGGGAACGAAGCGCCGGAATGCAAAACGGACAACGGGGAAAATGCTCGAATGCAATAGATGAACACATATTCAAAAGCAATGCACATGATGACATGATATGAGATGCATGACAACAACAACAAGACACGGAGACAAAAACCCTAACCCAAGAAAAATAAAATAACTTAAAGCCGGAAACGGCAAGAGTTGGAGTACAAATTGGGTAAGTTACATCCTGGGTGTTACAGTTTGCTACCTCTTTTTCCCCCATACCCGATTGTTACAACCAGATGACGGATCTCAGGAGCCAGACGACACCACTGATGATTACCACTACCCTGAGAGTGCCTACTACAACGTGACGGCCGTTGACGACTTGGAGTAGTTAGGAGGCTCCAAGGCATGAGACCTTGCCTTTTCGATCATTGTTGTTTTTGTGCTAGCCTTCTTAAGGCAAACTTGTTTAACTCATGTTTGTACTCAGATAATGTTGCTTCTGCTGACTCTTTGATAGAGGCGAGGGTCTCGATCTTTCGATGAGATGATAACTATCAATTTGGTGGAGACGACTTTGACGATCCGACTGAAGGAAATATGCCCTAGAGGCAATAATAAAGTTATTATTTATTTCCTTATTTCATGATAAATGTTTATTATTCATGCTAGAATTGTATTAACCGGAAACATAATACATGTGTGAATACATAGACAAACAGAGTGTCACTAGTATGCCTCTACTTGACTAGCTCGTTAATCAAAGATGGTTATGTTTCCTAACCATGGACAAAGAGTTGTTATTTGATTAAAGGGTCACATCATTAGTTGAATGATCTGATTGACATGACCCATTCCATTAGCTTAGCACCCGATCGTTTAGTATGTTGCTATTGCTTTTCTTCATGACTTATACATGTTCCTATAACTATGAGATTATGCAACTCCCGTTTGCCGGAGGAACACTTTGGGTGCTACCAAACGTCACAACGTAACTGGGTGATTATAAAGGAGCATTACAGGTGTCTCCAAAGGTAGATGTTGGGTTGGCGTATTTCGAGATTAGGATTTGTCACTCCGATTGTCGGAGAGGTATCTCTGGGCCCTCTCGGTAATGCACATCACATAATCCTTGCAAGCACTGCAACTAAGATGTTAGTTGTGAGATGATGTATTACGGAAAGAGTAAAGAGACTTGCCAGTAACGAGATTGAACTAGGTATTGGATACCGACGATCGAATCTCGGGCAAGTAACATACCGATGACAAAGGGAACAACGTATGTTGTTATGCTGTCTGACCGATAAAGATCTTCGTAGAATATGTAGGAGCCAATATGGGCATCCAGGTCCTGCTATTGGTTATTGACCGGAGACATGTCTAGGTCATGTCTACATTGTTCTCGAACCCGTACGGTCCGCACGCTTAAGGTTACGATGATAGTTATATTATGAGTTTATGCATTTTGATGTACCGAAGGTTGTTCGGAGTCCCGGATGTGATCAAGGACATGACGAGGAGTCTCGAAATAGTCGAGACATAAAGATTGATATATTGGAAGCCTATGTTTGGACATCGGAAGTGTTCCGGGTGAAATCGGGATTTTACCGGGTTACCGGGAGGTTACCGGAACCCCCCGGGAGCCATATGGGCCTTCATGGGCCTTAGTGGAAAGGTGAAAGGGCTGCCCACAAGGGCTGCGCGCCTTCCCCCTTCCCCTAGTCCTATTAGGACTAGGAGAGGTGGCCGGCCACCCTTCTCCCTCTTTCCCACTTGGGGAATCCTAGTTGGAATAGGATTGGAGGGGAGTCCTACTCCCGGAAGGAGTAGGACTCCTCCTGCGCCTCTCTCTCTTGGCCGGCGCCCCCTCCCCCCTTGGCTCCTTTATATACTGAGGTAGAGACACCCCAAAGACACACAAGTTGATCCACGTGATCTATTCCTTAGCCGTGTGCGGTGCCCCCTGCCACCATATTCCTCGATAATACTGTAGTGGAGTTTAGGCGAAGCCCTGCTGCTGTAGTACATCAAGATCGTCACCACACCGTCGTGCTGACAGAACTCCTCCCCGACACTTTGCTGGATCGGAGTCCGGGGATCGTCATCGAGCTGAACGTGTGCTCGAACTCGGAGGTGCCGTAGTTTCGGTGCTTGATCGGTTGGATCGTGAAGACGTACGACTACTTCCTCTATGTTGTGTCAACGCTTCCGTTGCGATCTACAAGGGTACGTAGATCATACTCTCGCCTCGTTGCTATGCATCACCATGATCTTGCGTGCGCGTAGGAAATTTTGAAATTACTACGTTCCCCAACAGTGGTATCAGAGCCTAGGTTATTTATGTTGATGTTATATGCACGAGTAGAACACAAGTGAGTTGTGGACGATACAAGTCATACTGCCTACCAGCATGTCATACTTTGGTTTGGCGGTATTGTTGGACGAGACGACCCGGACCAACCTTACGCGTACGCTTACGCGAGACCGGTTCCCTCGACGTGCTTTGCACATAGATGGCTTGCGGGCGACTGTCTCTCCAACTTTAGTTGCACCAAGTGTGGCTACGCCCGGTCCTTGCGAAGGTTAAAACGGAGTCTATTTGACAAACTATCGTTGTGGTTTTGATGCGTAGGTGAGATTGGTTCTTGCTTAAAGCCCGTAGCAGCCACGTAAAACTTGCAACAACAAAGTAGAGGACGTCTAACTTGTTTTTGCAGGGCATGTTGTGATGTGATATGGTCAAAACGTGATGAGATATAAGTTGTTGTATGAGATGATCATGTTTTGTTAAAAGTTATCGGCAACTGGTAAAAGCCTTATGGTTGTCTCTTTATTGCATAAGATGCAAGCGCCAAATAATTGCTTTACTTTATCGCTATGCGATAGCAATAGTTGCAAGAGCAATAGTTGGCGAGACGACCATGTGACGACACATTGATATAGATTAAGATGATGGAGATCATGGTGTCATGCCGGTGACAATATAGATCATGACAGTACTTTGGAGATGGAGTTCAAAGAAGCAAGATGATGATGGCCATATCATGTCACATATTTTGATTGCATATGATGTTTATCTTTTATACATCTTATTTTGCTTAGTTTGACGGTAGCATTTTAAGATGATCTCTCACTAATTATCAAGAAGTGTTCTCCCTCAGTATGCACCGTTGCGAAAGTTCTTCGTGCTGAGACACCACGTGATGATCGGGTGTGATAGGTTCTACGTTCAAATACAACGGGTGCAAAACAGTTGCACACGCGGAATACTCAGGTTATACTTGACGAGCCAAGCATATACAGATATGGCCTCGGAACACGGAGACCGAAAGGTCGAGCGTGAATCATATAGTAGATATGATCAACATAATGATGTTCACCGATGAAACTACTCCATCTCACGTGATGATCGGACATGGTTTAGTTGATTTGGATCACGTGATCACTTAGAGGATTAGAGGGATGTCTATCTAAGTGGGAGTTCTTAAGTAATATGATTAAACTGAACTTAAATTTATCATGAACTTAGTCCTGGTAGTATTTTGCAAATCATGTTGTAGATCAATAGCTCGCGTTGTTGCTTCCCTGTGTTTATTTTGATATGTTCCTAGAGAAAATTGTGTTGAAAGATGTTAGTAGCAAAGATGCGGATTGGATCCGTAATCTGAGGTTTATCCTCATTGCTGCACAGAAGAATTATGTCCTTGATGCACCGCTAGGTGACGGACCTATTGCAGGAGCAGATGCAGACGTTATGAACGTTTGGCTAGCTCAATATGACGACTACTTGATAGTTTAAGTGCACCATGCTTAACGGCTTAGAATCGGGACTTCAAAGACGTTTTGAACGTCATGGACCATATGAGATGTTCCAGGAGTTGAAGTTAATATTTCAAGCAAATACCCGAGTTGAGAGATATGAAATCTCCAACAAGTTCTATAGCTAAAAGATGGAGGAGAATCGCTCAACTAGTGAGCATGTGCTCAGATTGTCTGGGTACTACAATCGCTTGAATCAAGTGGGAGTTAATCTTCCAGATAAGATAGTGATTGACAGAATTCTCTAGTCACCATCACCAAGTTAGTAGAACTTCGTGATGAACTATGATATGCAAGGGATAAAAAAATGATTCCCAAGCTCTTCGTAATGCGGAAATTGACGAAGGTAGAAATCAAGGAAAACATCAAGTGTTGATGGTTGACAAGATCACTAGTTTCAAGAAAAGGGCAAAGGGAAGAAGGGGAACTTCAAGAAGAACGGCAAGCAAGTTGCTGCTCAAGTGAAGAAGCCCAAGTCTGATCCTAAGCCTGAGACTAAGTGCTTCTACTGCAAAGGGACTGGTCACTGGAAGCGGAACTACCCCAAGTGATTGGCGGATAAGAAGGATGGCAAAGTGAACATAAGTATATTTGATATACATGTTATTGATGTGTACTTTACTAGTGTTTATAGCAACCCCTCAGTATTTGATACTAGTTCAGCTGCTAAGATTAGTAATTCGAAACGGGAGTTGCAGAATAAATAGAGACTAGTTAAGGGTAAAGTGACGATGTGTGTTGGAAGTGGTTCCAAGATTGATATGATCATCATCGCACACTCCCTATACTTTCGGGATTAGTGTTGAACCTGAATAAGTGTTATTCGGTGTTTGCGTTAAGCATGAATATGATTTGATCATGTTTATTGTGATACGGTTATTCATTTAAGTAAGAGAATAAATTGTTGTTCTGTTTACATGAATAAAACCTTATATGGTTACACACCCAATGAAAATAGTTCGTTGGATCTCGATCGTAATGATACACATAATCATAATATTGAAACCAAAAGATGCAAAGTTAATAATGATAGTGCAACTTATTTGTAGCACTGCCGTTTAGGTCATATTGGTGTAAAGCGCATGAAGAAACTCCGTACTGATGGACTTTTGGAACCACTTGATTATGAATCACTTGGTACTTGCGAACCGTGCCTTTTGGGCAAGATGACTAAAACGCCGTTCTCCGGAACAATGAAGCAAGCAACAGATTTCTTGGAAATCATACATACTGATGTATGTGGTCCGATGAATATTGAGGCTCACGACAAGTATCATTATTTTCTGATCTTCACAGATGATTTGAGCAGATATGAGTATATCTTCTTGATGAAACATGAGTCTGAAACATTTGAAGAGTTCAAAGAATTTCAGAGTGAAGTGAAAAAATCATCGTAACAAGAAAATAAAAGTTTCTACGATATGATCGCAGAGGTAAAATATTTGAGTTACGAGTTTGGTCTTCAATTAAAACAATGTGGAATAGTTTCACAAACTCATGCCACCTGGAACACCACAGCATAATGGTGTGCCCGAATATCATAACCATACTTTATTAGATATGGTGCGATCTATGATGTCTCTTACCGATCTACCACTATCATTTTGGGGTTATGCATTAGAGACAGTTGCATTCACGTTAAATAGGGCACCATCTAAGTCCGTTGAGACGACACAATCTGAACTGTGGTTTGGCAAGAAACCAAAGTTGTCGTTTCTTAAAGTTTGGGGTTGTGATGCTTATATGAAAAAGTTTCATCCTAATAAGCTAAAACCCAAATCGGAGAAATATGTCTTCATAGGATACCCAAAGGAGACTGTTGGGTACACCTTCTATCACAAATCCGAAGGCAAGACTTTTGTTGCTAAATTCGGAGTTTTTCTAGAGAAGGAGTTTCTCTCGAAAGAAGTGAGTGGGAAGAAAGTAGAACTTGACGAGGTAACAGTACCTGCTCCCTTACTGGAAAGTAGTACATCACAGAAAATTGTTTCAGTGACACCTAGACCATTTAGTGAGGAAGCTAATGATAACGATCATGAAACTTCAGATCAAGATACTACTGAACCTCGTAGATCAACCTGAGTAAGATCCGCACCAGAGTGGTACGGTAATCCTATTCTGGAAGTCATGCTACTAGATCATGATGAACCTACGAACTATGAAGAAGCGATGATGAGCCCAGATTCCGATAAATGGTTTGAGGCCATGAAATCTGAGATATGATCCATGTATGAGAACAAAGTATGGACTTTCGTTGACTTGCCCGATGATCGGCAAGCAATTGAGAATAAATGGATCTTCAAGAGGAAGACGGACGCTGATAGTAGTGTTACTATCTACAAAGCTAGAATTGTCGCAAAAAGGTTTTCGACAAGTTCAAGGTGTTAAATACGATGAGAGTTTCTCACTCGTATCTATGCTTAAGTCTGTCCGAATCATGTTAGCAATTGCCGCATTTTATGAAATCTGGCAAATGGATAAACAAAACTGCATTCCTTAATAGAGTTATTAAAGAAGAGTTGTATATGATACAACCAGAAGGTTTTGTCAATCCTAAAGGTGCTAACAAAATATGCAAGCTCCAGCGATCCATCTATGGACTGGTGCAAGCATCTCGGAGTTGGAATATACGCTTTGATAAGTTGATCAAAGCATATAGTTTTATACAGACTTGCGGTGAAGCCTGTATTTACGAGAAAGTGAGTGGGAGCACTATAGCATTTCTGATAAGTATATGTGAATGACATATTGTTGATCGGAAATAATGTAGAATTATTCTATAAAGCATAAAGGAGTATTTGAAAGGAGTTTTCAAAGAAAGACTTCGGTGAAGCTGCTTACATATTGAGCTTCAAGATCTACAAAGATAGATCAAGACGCTTGATAAATTTTTTCAATAAGTACATACCTTGACAAGATTTTGAAATAGTTCAAAATGAAGCAGTCAAAGAAAGAGTTTTGCCTGTATTACAAGGTGTGAAGTTGAGTAAGACTCAAAGCCCGACCACGGCAGAAGATAGAAAGAGAATGAAAGTCATTCCCTATGCCCTGGTCATAGGTTCTATAAAGTAAGTCATGTTGTATACCAGATCTATTGTATACCCTGCACTGATTTGGCAAGGGAGTGCAATAGTGATCTAGGAGTAGATCACTGGACAGCGGTCAGAATTATCCTTAGTGAAATAAGGATATGTTTCTCGATTATGGACGTGACAAAAAGGTTCGTCGTAAAGGGTTACGCCGATGCAAGTTTTGACACTAATCTAGATGACTCTAAGTCTCGATCTAGATACATATTGAAAGTGGGAGCAATTAGCTAGAGTAGCTCCATGCAGAGCATTGTTGACATAGAAATTTGCAAAATACTTACGGATCTGAATATAACAGACCCGGTGACTAAAATTATCTCACAAAGCAAAACATGATCACACCTCAATACTCTTTGGGTATTAATCACACAACGATGTGAACTAGATTACTGACTCTAGTAAACCCTTTGGGTGTTGGTCACATATCGATGTGGACTATGGGTGTTAATCACATAGTGATGTGAACTATTGCTGTTAAATCACATGGCGATGTGAACTAGATTATTGACTCTAGTGCAAGTGGGAGACTGAAGGAAATATGCCCTAGAGGCAATAATAAAGTTATTATTTATTTCCTTATTTCATGATAAATGTTTATTATTCATGCTAGAATTGTATTAACCGGAAACATAATACATGTGTGAATACATAGACAAACAGAGTGTCACTAGTATGCCTCTACTTGACTAGCTCGTTAATCAAAGATGGTTATGTTTCCTAACCATGGACAAAGAGTTGTTATTTGATTAACGAGGTCACATCATTAGTTGAATGATCTGATTGACATGACCCATTCCATTAGCTTAGCACCCGATCGTTTAGTATGTTGCTATTGCTTTTCTTCATGACTTATACATGTTCCTATAACTATGAGATTATGCAACTCCCGTTTGCCGGAGGAACACTTTGGGTGCTACCAAATGTCACAACGTAACTGGGTGATTATAAAGGAGCATTACAGGTGTCTCCAAAGGTAGATGTTGGGTTGGCGTATTTTGAGATTAGGATTTGTCACTCTGATTGTCGGAGAGGTATCTCTGGGCCCTCTCGGTAATGCACATCACATAAGCCTTGCAAGCACCGCAACTAAGATGTTAGTTGTGAGATGATGTATTACGGAACGAGTAAAGAGACTTGCCAGTAACGAGATTGAACTAGGTATTGGATACCGACGATCGAATCTCGGGCAAGTAACATCCGATGACAAAGGGAACAACGTATGTTGTTATGCGGTCTGACCGATAAAGATCTTCGTAGAATATGTAGGAGCCAATATGGGCATCCAGGTCCCGCTATTGGTTATTGACCGGAGACATGTATCGGTCATGTCTACATTGTTCTCGAACCCGTAGGGTCCGCACGCTTAAGGTTACGATGACAGTTATATTATGAGTTTATGCATTTTGATGTACCGAAGGTTGTTCGGAGTCCCGGATGTGATCAAGGACATGACGAGGAGTCTCGAAATAGTCGAGACGTAAAGATTGATATATTGGAAGCCTATGTTTGGACATCGGAAGTGTTCCGGGTGAAATCGGGATTTTACCGGGTTACCGGGAGGTTACCGGAACCCCCCGGGAGCCATATGGGCCTTCATGGGCCTTAGTGGAAAGGTGAAAGGGCTGCCCACAAGGGCTGCGCGCCTCCCCCCTTCCCCTAGTCCTATTAGGACTAGGAGAGGTGGCCGGCCACCCTTCTCCCTCTTTCCCACTTGGGGAATCCTAGTTGGAATAGGATTGGAGGGGAGTCCTACTCCCGGAAGGAGTAGGACTCCTCCTGCGCCTCTCTCTCTTGGCCGGCGCCCCCTCCCCCCTTGGCTCCTTTATATACTGAGGTAGAGACACCCCAAAGACACACAAGTTGATCCACGTGATCTATTCCTTAGCCGTGTGCGGTGCCCCCTGCCACCATATTCCTCGATAATACTGTAGCGGAGTTTAGGCGAAGCCCTGCTGCTGTAGTACATCAAGATCGTCACCACACCGTCGTGCTGACAGAACTCCTCCCCGACACTTTGCTGGATCGGAGTCCGGGGATCGTCATCGAGCTGAACGTGTGCTCGAACTCGGAGGTGTCGTAGTTTCGGTGCTTGATCGGTTGGATCGTGAAGACGTACGACTACTTCCTCTACGTTGTGTCAACGCTTCCGTTGCGATCTACAAGGGTACGTAGATCATACTCTCGCCTCGTTGCTATGCATCACCATGATCTTGCGTGCGAGTAGGAAATTTTGAAATTACTATGTTCCCCGACAGTGGTATCAGAGCCTAGGTTATTTATGTTGATGTTATATGCACGAGTAGAACACAAGTGAGTTATGGACGATACAAGTCATACTGCCTACCAGCATGTCATACTTTGGTTCGGCGGTATTGTTGGACGAGATGACCCGGACCAACCTTACGCGTACGCTTACGCGAGACCGGTTCCCTCGACGTGCTTTGCACATAGATGGCTTGCGGGCGACTGTCTCTCCAACTTTAGTTGAACCAAGTGTGGCTACGCCCGGTCCTTGCGAAGGTTAAAACGGAGTCTATTTGACAAACTATCGTTGTGGTTTTGATGCGTAGGTGAGATTGGTTCTTGCTTAAAGCCCGTAGCAGCCACGTAAAACTTGCAACAACAAAGTAGAGGACGTCTAACTTGTTTTTGCAGGGCATGTTGTGATGTGATATGGTCAAAACGTGATGAGATATAAGTTGTTGTATGAGATGATCATGTTTTGTTAAAAGTTATCGGCAACTGGTAAAAGCCTTATGGTTGTCTCTTTATTGCATAAGATGCAAGCGCCAAATAATTGCTTTACTTTATCGCTATGCGATAGCAATAGTTGCAAGAGCAATAGTTGGCGAGACGACCATGTGACGACACATTGATATAGATCAAGATGATGGAGATCATGGTGTCATGCCGGTGACAATATAGATCATGACAGTACTTTGGAGATGGAGTTCAAAGAAGCAAGATGATGATGGCCATATCATGTCACATATTTTGATTGCATATGATGTTTATCTTTTATACATCTTATTTTGCTTAGTTTGACGGTAGCATTTTAAGATGATCTCTGACAAATATGCCAAAAATATTCTGCCTACCATCTTATTTTGCATTAGAAATCACCTAACAAATATGCATGTATGCAATATTTTTGGTCGTATCCAAGGTAGTCATGTCCTCATCATCCTCCCCTTTTTGAAAACAAAGCCGTCCTCGGCGTTGCTTAATCTAAAATGTGGCTAACAAAAGAGACAAGGTGTACATGTTGTATATGTATATGTCATCCAGTTTAACTTCCCTTGATTTTTGCACGTATGACACATGTATACATGAGTAACTTTCATAGTTCATAAAAACTAAAGCCAAAAAATTATCACAAGAAATAGAAGGCATGAAAATATTAAAACTCAGTTTGCACATATAAGTGAAGCTCTTATTCATTTCAAAAGATTCGCAATGTTCATCCTTAAACCATCCCAACTTTGGTGAATAAACCTTACTTGCATCAAATTTACATGCTACAACATGCTTAAATAAGCAAACATGCAATAAGTCATTGGACACAGAATCATCATCAAGATTAGAGGTCATATCAAAATGATTAAACATTGGTTCTTTTGCATTAACAGTTAATTCAATGGGTGCACTCAAAATTGTTGATATTTCAGTTGTTTGATCACATGACGCATTCATGACAGTAACAAGAGTCTCTAAAATAGGTGGTGTGCTCAAATCAACAGGTAACTCAACACATGATGCATTCAAGTTAACTAGGCATGCTTCATTCTCATTTGAAGTTATATCATCAATACCTTTATTGTTACCTCGCAGAGATGTAGCTGATGTAGGTACGGACGTTGACAATGTACCACACTCTTGAGATGATATCGCACTCACAATCCGAGGTGGGGCTGCTCTAGTAGGTGCAATAGTGGAGTAACCAACCGGCGGTGGTGAGCATGAACTGGAATAGTAGTTGTTGTAGTCACCCAATGCATCCTCCTGTATCTGTCTCTCAAAGGTACAAGCACGGACATACATACCAGTAATGCAACAAGGAATATACTGAAATCTTGCATGAATATCATGGTTCAAACCACCAAAAAATCTATTCATTGTATCATCCTCAGATTCTTCTATGTCACAATGATGCATATAAGATTTGAACTCTTGGTAGTAAGCATGAACAATGTTACTGCCTTGTTTTAATTGCTCCAATTTGCGACGCAATTCACGACGATAGTAAGGAGGAAAAAATTGTCGTCTCATTACAGCTTTCAAAACTTTCCAAGTTGTGGGTTGGTTATCAATGTTTTTCTTACAATGTACACTCCACCAAACAGAAGCAAAACCAGTAAATGCTCTAATGGTAGCTCGTACTCTCTCAAGTTCAGAAAAATCATGGTGACTAAAAACTTGTTCTACTTCAAGCTCCCAAGCTAGATAAATAGCAGGATTAAATCTACCCTCAAATGATGGTAAAGAGATAACCTGACCATATGCTTGTGTGTGTTGTCCCAACTCTCGTGATGGTGAAGATGTGTCCGTCGTCCAAGAACTTCTATCTCTGGAACCTGTCATGATTAGTAGAAACAAGAACCAAAATTCGAGAATAATGTTCCTATGAACTACTAGGATGTGGTTGTAAAGTGCTCACAGTAAAGCAAATATCAATATCTTACAAGTTCTTACCATGCGGCAGGTGGTGAGAGGCAACCATCGGTGTCAAATAACTCCGAAGATTGTGTAAAGCGATTGCCAGGGGAACGTGCGTATACACGGTGTAGAAATATGTGGAGCTGGGTTTGCTATATATGGTAGCAAAAGATTAGCAATAATCAATTCAGAGATGCAATATTGAATAAACGCTCAACGACGGTACTATGCTGGTCCTAGGCTAGACCGAACTAGAGACGCGAGCCTAGAACACTAATGAGGTCAAGTCGTAGCACAACTAGCATCAATGAAGGATACTAAGTAGCTCTGGACAGCAAGATATAAGTGAAGATCACAACGGCAGTAAAGATAATGATGTGAAACAACAGCCAAGCAGGATATATCAACAACTTTGTCTCCAACTTTCCTCTGAAAAAGTTTGTGCCAATTTTTTTGATTTTTTTTCAAGAATGGTACTGACTCAAGCTTTCAAACACAAAAGGAATAACTCAATTCCGAGTTGATATGAGGAGTCAAAAAATTCAAAAACTGTCCTGAAAAACTGAAATAAGATGTGTTCAAGAACTTCGGAGGGCAAAAAGACCTATTTAGAAGCCAATTTTGAGGTGCCAAATATTGAACCAGCTTCTTCAACTATTTAGATGCGGCTCGTCGCTAGCTTTCGTCTGAGTACTCGCAGAGGCAAAACGGACTTCGTATGAGGAAGTTATGCATGTTTTACTGAACAGTGCAACCGATAATTCAACTATGCAAGTAATGAAAAGAAAATTGCAAAGGCTCAGACTGGCTTGGACCAAGGATGAATAGATCTAACTCTTTTTTGTGGCTTTTTCTTGGACAATAGGTAAGAAAATAAATCTAATCTAGGAAAACTGGAAATTCTCACCGAGCAACCTGAAAACTGATACCACTTGATAGAGGCGAGGGTCCCGATCTTTCGATGAGATGATAACTATCGATTTGGTGGAGACAACTTTGACGATCCGACTACAAACGTGCACGACGTTGCGCCTTAGCAATCGCTAAACCAATCTCCTGAGGTTACTGACGATGCTGGAAGCACGGTCAGCCTGACCACGAAGGTCTATTCCTGCAAGCAACCGAAGAACGAGCAAGAATATGATAAAGCAATCTGAATATTGCAAATATATATGAAGTATTGATAATGGTGGGGATCCGGAAGCGGTCTTGGTCTGGCCGTTGGACACAAACGAAGTACACAAAGTTGCAATGGCTAACTTTTAACTAAACAAATCCCAAGGAAAAAGCTAGTAGATGGATCTACTTATATAGGAGCAAGGGGTGGCGGCCAAGGAGGTGGGAGGACGTCCCAAGGCAGCCTAAAACTAACCCTAGGTCGTACAAGGCTCATGGGCCCAAGTGGAGGTGATGCAACACCTTTGGGCTTGCAGTTTGACTCGGATTCTGCTGCAATGTCAGATTGTTTCATCCGTAACTCAACGCTCCGGACGAATTTGAAGGTGAATCCAATTGGGTTGGAAAGAGCATGAAATCTAGTTTCCAACAAAAAAAGAATCACCCAATTCGGAGTCCGTATGAAAAAAATTATTGGCGTTTTGAGTCAGGTATGTCTGTGCAGTCCGAATCTGAATCCAGAACGTGAGAGACTTGGACTCTATCTTCTCTTGGCCCAAAAGTGACGTGAGAGGACTTTTTGAACACAACATAAACTTCTCCTTTTCCCTTATCTTCATATATGGATTGTACAAATGTCCCATACACCTGCAATTAGACAAAACACAAAAGTGTGTGAAGTATTTTTATTCTGGATAACATAAATAGATTATTGAATAGCTTGCATTAGAAATCACCTGACAAATATGCATGTATGCAATATTTTTGGTCGTATCCAAGGTAGTCATGTCCTCATCACTCTTTTGTTTTCGAGCTTATGTATTCGAGCCCTTGAGGCCCCTGGCTTGTAATATAAGGCTTGTATTATTTTAATTTGTGTCTAGAGTTGTGTTGTGATATCTTCTCGTGAGTCCTTGATCTTGATCGTACACATTTGTGTGTATTATTAGTGTACAGTCAAATCGGGGGCGTCACATTCATCATTCTTTATTTGGTTCTTATGTAATTCTTGAACATATGTACCTATGAATCGAATAATGCATTGGTTGTTTGAACCTGATGGATATGAATAAAGTTGTAGCATGCATTCAAATTCAAATTCAAATCTAATACAATTTTAACTAGCAGCAATTAAATTACGGTGAAATTACGCACTCTAGGTTGTTACGGCACACACGGTTGGTAAAACACAAACGTTTGCGATATACACCATAATCCGAGACGGTTCACGAAGAGGAAACGTGTGCAAGCATGCACACAGTTGTCGTTTCCAAAGCGTGTGCGATGTCAGACAATATCATAAATGGTGTGGGCAAACTAAACATTTGTGTTAGTTGCCTTATCGTACACGATTCGCAACCATGAACTGTTTCTGATGAAGTACGCATCGTAAACGTTGCACCACAAAATAGCGTGTGCGATAGTTGTCATGTACGACGATGTTACGACGGTTCGACGTTTCGTAATCCTGTCTGACACTCGTACGACGATTAGCTAATCTTCTTAATAGTGAACCGTCTGTGATGGGCCGTGCATCATATATGTTCTATAATAGTGAGTCGTTTGTGATGGGCCGCGCATCGTAAACGTAGCACCACAGAATACCGACTGCAATGGCAATGCGAGCAAAAATGATTAGGAGTACTGTAGGGTCCCTATCCCTGATGGTTTCTGGGTCGTGTGGGAAGGACCCCCCCTATCGCCCACACTCGGTGACGGTTCCAAATGCCGTCGCGGAAAGGGTTAAAAACCGTTTGTTTAGGACCGACACGCACCAGTGTCCAGTCAGGGTCTGTCGTCCAATGTTTTGGGTCTGTTGGCGCTTGATCGATCGTCCGGTCGGGGTCGGATGTCCGGTGCGTCGGTCGTCCGGAGGTCTCCATTCTTCCGAAGTTTTGGCTCAGGTGTGGTGGTGCCGGTCGTCCGGAGGGGGTCGGTCGCCTGGGACCTGGAGTGCGTCAGACGTCCGGTAGGCGTCGGCCATCCGGGCGCTGGGGCGTCTTCTGGCTGGGACTTGGTCAGCTGCCTGATGCTCTAGGCGTCGGTCGTCCGGTCGAGGTCGGTCGTCCGGCGGTTGGGGACCTTCAGGCTGCTCTTCTTCTCGCTCCTTGTACTTGGTGTCCGCGCCGTCTTGTCCGTTGAATGTAGCTGCTCCTTGGCCTTCTTCTGAGTACCTCATCACACATAGTGTTTCCGCTTGAGGTAGTAGCCATGTCGTATGTGTAGAGAGTGGTAGCTCGGAGAGGAGCGAGTTCACCTTATCTTTGATAGCCTTTGTCCGGACTCTTGTCATTGGTCCAAGTGGTGTCGTGGGAGACGTCGATGCGTCCATGAGGATGACCGTGGGATGCTCTGCATCATCCAGGCACCTATATATTTCGTACCTAGACCATTTGTTAGGGTTAGCAAAGGATATGATATGATTTAGAGAGAGCTTTGCTCATCTACCTCCTCCTTGAGGATCAAGACATCCTTAGGGAAAAGGATCCCCATCATAGGATCATCAAGACGTCACAAGGGAGAAGGATCTACCTAGATCATCAAGACCTCATCTCCTCTTGTATTTGGGATGAACTTTACCTTATGTCTTTGTTCCCTTTGTTGTTCATGTACCTTTGTGGATGTAGCAACCAGACCTCAAACAGTCTGATCTCTGTGTATAAGTGTCATCCCTGGATCGGTAATGCTGACACACACAGTACTTGAAGGATTTATAACAGAGTGGCAATCACACACTTATTACATCGAATGTCTCAAAAGAGAACTTATTATAATAAATATGGCTTAAGGCCATCTAATACGATAACAGCGGAAGGCTTGGAAGATAAAGTGAGTCCATCAACTCCAACGGCATCACTGAGTGAAAGACCACGACCTAAGGCTCCTTACTCATTGTCTGAAAAGTCTGCAACATGATACGTTGCAGCCCGAAAATGGGTCAGCACATAGAATATGCTGGCAAGGTAACACAAGAGAGTAATGAACAATGTAAAGCTATCACTATATGCATATATGGCTGGTGGAGGCTGTATGGTTGATATGTTTTTGCGTAAAGCTAGTTTTTCCCTACTGCAAAGGAATAAATTTTATTTAACTATCATGGTAGTTGTTAAACATTGAGAAGGTTCACCCAACTCAATCCCAATTAAAAATAATCATCATTAAACCCAATCAAATTATATTAAGAGTGATGAGATCCACATGATAATCCAAGAAATAGATACTCAAGATGTCCATAACCGGGGACACGGGTAACCATGATTAGTTTGTACACTCTGCAGAGGTTTGTGCACTTTTCCCCATAAGACTCGATCTCCTCTGTTGGATTTCTTGCATTGCATGTTGTTTGAGAAATGGATGACCGAGACACAGTCTTTCAGAAGCGTTAGCACCTTACGATGGGTAGACCGGTACACCTACATCCCCTACATCTGCTAGCCTACCACTGTAAGAGTTCACACGACTTAATCAACTATGCCAGAGCCCATAATGGCATGTGGCTACACACGGAAGTTTCCAGTATGAATAATCTTATGATCCCTTTGAGCCTGGGTGGCGGTCCATAGGAGAATCACACGGTACCCCGGGATTTCCAAAAATACAGGCAATCACTGGGTTCCCCAGGTGCCTCAAGCCACCCAGATGTGTATTAAAGTTGCCACCTTAAGTAACCATTAATTTAACAATCTCACATCTGTCATGAATACACTCAAACCCAATCCACATCTACGAGCATAGCATGGCAATATAAGCAACGTAGAAGTAACTCCCAGGGTTTGATAATGAAACAAGTGAATAAGTACTACCTCAACTAATTCCCAACCCCACAATTTAATTCAGATCCTAACCATGCAATGTTTGAGGGTTGATCTAATGCAATGAAAATTGGGTAGTAAGAGGTATGATCAAAGTGTTACTTGCCTTGCTGATGATCCGCGAAACCTAGAGACTCGATGTAGCACGCTTCGCACTCTGGGTACTCTATCGCAATCAAACAAGCATACAATAAGCAATCAAGCAAAAGCACGGGTAAAACTCAAATAAGAGATCTAACCAGAAAGTTCAACTTAAGAACTCCGGTTTGCAAAAAGAAACAAATCAAACGAAGCAACAAAACTCAAACGGCGAGAGAAACAAGCTTCGTTTACTAATCTGGACCTAGGTCAAATTTTACAGTAGCAAAAACTTGTTTAAGTTGATTAAACGGAAAGAGGGTTTCGAGACGAAACTCTAGGCGCTTAAATCGCGTGATTCCGATAAACGAGCTAAAAGTTATACTAGAATGAAAATCGGATCAGAAATCACGATCGAAAATAATCGCGGAAAATCCGAGAAAAAGAAAAACTGACGAACATGCTAACGAACGAACGTTCGTCATCTGTAACTAACGAGCGAAAACCATTAGTTAAAACGAACGTACAGACGAACGTCCGCTAAATAACTAAACCAAAAAAACACTGATCTAAATAAATAAAAAGCCACGGATCTAAAAAAACGCACGGTTCTCCGAAGAAAACTGGCGGCGGTGGCACTACCTCCGGCGAGACGGTGAGGGGCAGCGGCGCGGCGCGGCAAGCGGCGATGAGGCGGCGATGAGGTGGCGTGGGCGGCGGCGAGCGGCGCGCAGCGGCGGCGGCGGCGGCTAGGGTTAGGGTTCGGGCGGGGCTGGCAGGTCGAACGGGCCTCAGGGCGGCGGCTTATAAGAGGCCTGGCCGGAGAAGTTCTGGCCGAAAACGGCCCTAAGTCGGTTGACTTTTTTTAAATAAATTCGAAGCGCCAAAAAAGAAAGAAAAGAAATACTAAACGGACTCCAAAAATCCCGAAATAAATTATCCCTGTCCTCTAAAAATAAGCAGGACAAGGTGAACATTTATTTGGGCCTAAAATGCAATTTTGAAAAACACGCTTTTTCCTAATTCAAATAAAATAGCGACAAAACTCCGTATAAAAAAATCTTATTTGATTTTAATATTAAATCTCTGATATTTCTTTACTTTGAGGAAGTCATTTTATCCTCTCTCTCTCTTTTATTTTTAATAAAAGAAATATTTCAGAGAAAATAATTAAAATCAAACGATCCTCTTTTCATAATTCGAGAAAATATCAAATATGAAAATAACGAAATCCCCAACTCTCTCCGTAGGTCCTGAAGTTGCGTGGAATTTATAGTATCAACCAAAATGCAATAAAACATGATATACAATGATGCTCTAATGTATAACATTCCAAATTGAAAATTTGGGATGTTACAGTGGATCTTGTGTGGATGTGTGATTGACTTCTTCTTGAGTGTTTCTCTTGTGATTTCTCCCCATTCTTTCCCGTGTTCTTCAAGGTTTCCCCCTCCAATTCGTGAAAGATCCCCAATTAGGGTCTCCACCCTACAACACTTAGCCTTTTATAGGAGGAGTAAAATGAGAAGCTCCGACAGGGTAATTGTGTCGCTTTGTAGTAAATCATGTGTTTCCCCATGCAACGTGCGATAATCACACATGGGAATTGAGGGAGTGGTTGATTAAATGACCATATCTAGGCACACGATCTCTTTTATGATAAGACCTGACGAAGGTGGGACCCCAGCCCACTCACGCACGCTATGTTGACCGACGAGTCAGGGGTGCCACGCAACCACGTGGTTTGATAGATGAGACTGGTCGGTGCTGTCAAAGCCATGCGGGGTTGTCATCACAGACCAAGCGCGAGATACTTCGCGGCTAAGGAAAAGTTGCATGGGGAAATTTCCAGCATCAAGCTCGATACAGAGACGACGAAGAACCCATCAGAAAATAAAGAGAGGGCGCGACAGCTCTTCGGATACACTTGGACAAACAAGACGTCATATGTGGGAAGGATTGTTGAATGAGTTTTCAAGACCAACATCTCAAGATGAAGAGCAGATCGGAAGATCCGGGGAGCATCTCCAACTTGAAAACTGGATTATAGGCTACTGAAGGTGTCCTGGATTAAGGGTCACTCACCATGTTGTCTCCCGGACAGATGGGCCAGGCCGAGGACCCCATGTCAGCTCACCAGTGGGACACATCAAGGCAGCCTATAGCGCATAGAAGGTATATTTTTGAAGACTTGGTGCATACTCCAAGATTTAGGTGTCCTCTATAACACGATTACCTTATCCGTATCCACCCTTACTGTAACACTAGACCCCCTATCTATATAAACTAGGGGTAGGCTCATAGGTGACATCATCGATCTCATGGTAGATCAACATGTACTTTGTACCCCATCCCAAATCAATAACACAAGCAAGACGTAGGGTTTTATCTCCTCGGAGAGCCCGAACCTGGGTAAAATCCTTCTCTCTGCTACCATCGCATCTAGGCTACTAGCTCGGAAACCCCTACCCGAGACCAGCCGGAATCGACTCCGTCATAGAGCATCCCGCATCCAATCCCAAGGTCGCCCCATCAGAATCGAGTCCATGTCCGCCCATTCTCCCGCCGCCATCACCATGACCGCAGCGCCGATGCCTCTAGTCGCGATGACCGGACACATCTTTGGGCACCTTGATGCGCTAGAGCGTTGGGCATCGTCCGACCGTCCTGCTATTGCGCTGTTGTTCGGAGTGTGTTTGATGAGAACATGGCTACCGCAGTTACACCCATATCCCCTGCTGCTTTACCTCTTGGAACAATTGCTAGAGCTCGCATACGCCAATTAAATTATCAGGTACTTTTGTTTCTTGGTAATCTTTCTAGTGTTCATGAGAATATGATGCTGCCTAACTTAGATACATCTGTGTTGCTTGCAATTGAAGGGCCTAGCACGGACAACAAGGATGAACATTGGAGCATCGTGAAGCACGGAGATGAAGGTGTGTGCCAAGAGAGCAAGAATAGAGGTTCAAGTGGAGATTTCTGAACTTTGAAGCCACCATGATGACATACAAGAAGATGGACGAAATATACAAGATGGCCTTTCATAAATTTCGTCCATAGCTTATTATTGGTGTTGCGCCACCTTATTTTGGGACATGCCCATGTAATCCATTTTTAGAGTCCATATTGTAGGGGAAATGACTTAGGAGGTGTTTTAGTCCCACCTTGCCTAGGGTGGACGAAATCCCCTCTCTTTTCCCTATAAATATAGACCTTAAGGCATCGTTTAGACTTGGGTTTTATTTAGTTAAAAGTTAGCCATCGCTGCAACTTTGTATATTTCGTTTGTGTCCAACGACCAGACCAAGACCACTTATGAAACCCCACTTTTATAAATACTTCATTCATACTCGCAATATTCAGATTGCTTAATCATATTCTTGCTTGTTTTTCGATTGCTTGCAGGAAGACCTTCGTGGTCAGGTTGATCGTGCTCCAGCGTGGTCAATAACCTATCGGAGTTGGTTTAGCGATTGCTAAGGCGCAACATCGTGCACGTTTGTAGTCAGATCGTCAAAGTCGTCTCCACCAAATCGATAGTTATCATCTCATTGAAAGATCAGGACCCTCGCCCATATCAAGTGGTATCAGTTTTCAGGTTGCTCGGTGAGATTCTACCAGTTTTTTGTAGTCTAGATTGCATCTGTTCTTCATACCTAGAGTCCAAGAAAAAGCAACAAAAAAAGTGCAGTTTAGTTCATCCCTGTCCCAGACAGTCCGAGCCTTTTTGCCATTACCACTTAGTTTTTGTTCTGTTGAATTTTCGGTTGCATCATGAGTCGAGTTGCTGATTTCTAGTGTCTAGTCTTTTAGAGTTTCGAGTTCTAGTCACGTTTTGTTCACCCCGCATCCGCAAACACTGCCACCCACCTCATTGTCATATTCCGCTGCCACTGCCGCCATCACCACCATCCATCCATTGTTGTCGTTCCATCTTGATTCATATTGAAGAGAGAGAAAAATTATTGCGGTTGTTTGCTGTAAGAGAGAAAGGACAGAGTTTTCAAGAAAAAGAAAAAATACATTGGTTACATGAGAAGAAAATCAGAGAGAGATTTATTTTGAAGCGAAAAGAAAAAGTAGAGAAGACCTCGTGAGGAAGTTGTGATGCGTTTGTATTCTCTCCTATAACTTGGGTCGGTTGGAGTTTGGGAAAGAAGGAAAGTGTTGATGCGGTCGGAGTTTACCAAAAAAAATAGCAACCCACGTGGATCCACACGTTTTTTAGAGATCATCTATCTACTACTCCCTTCGTCCGAAAAAGCTTGTCCCTCAAATGGATGTATCTATCACCAAATTAGTGCTAGATACATCCATTTGAGAGACAAGCTTGGGACAAGCTTTTCCGGACGGAGGCAGTATCTACTATCTTCTACTATCTATCTACTATCTACTATCTATCTATCTATCTATCTACTATCTACTATCCACTATCTACTACCATTATAAAAGCACGAGAGGGTGGAAAACCAAATCATCCTATCCATCAAAACCTGCAATCTGATGGTCTATATCCCTTCAATATACTAAACGTGTTTTATGCTTTAATTACCCACCATGCCATTGGGTTAACATCCTCACCAACAACAGGTCGCTGCCCTCTGCTCTCTCGCGACCACGCCCTCGGGGCAGTTTTCCATTGCCCAGCGCCCCACACCTTGCCCCACCTCTTCCCTCCCCGCCAGCCACCGCCTGCCTCCATCTGCACGCGTCGCCGGACCGCCGCGTCCACACGTAGCCCGGACTGCCGCCCACGCTCCAGGCGACCGGTCCGCCACGCCCACGCTTGAGGCGCCCAGGCCGCCCCATCCACGCTCCAGGCGAACCGCGGCGCCCACGCTCCAGGCTCCCGGGCCGCCCCCTCCATGCTCCAGGCGGACCACGGCGCCATAGCTCCAGGCGCCCGGACCGCCACGCTCACGCTCCAGCCGCTCGGGCCGCCGCGTCCACGCACCGCCCGGTCACAGGCACCGCCGTTCCTCCACACTGCAGGTGCTTTCCCCTCACATTCTTCCTGGTTGCAGTGACAATTTTTGGTTTAATTGTATGCATGTTCAATACCACTGCCTTCTAATTTCTGCTGCTGTGAGTTCTAGGCTTGCTTCATAGAGTGCCATAGTTAAAACAGATGCAAACATATGTATTGCAGCAATGGACTGCATAATGGGATAGTTGTACATAATGGGAAGATGATTCCGATCCGTCTATCTATGTTGAGGCTCCTGCACTTTATCAATGTTGCTTACTCTGAACTTTGTAGTCGCACATTGTACATGCTGTTTCAATGTCTGATTATTACATATGCTTTTTCACCTCTTTCTGTACTTTGTTGATTTTTCTTTAACATTTGTGTTTTTCCTAAAGGATGAGCAAGAGTAATCCAGACAAAGTTCCAGGAACGACTACGCATCGTTCCCCATTTAAAGACATAACGAACTCGTCTATGATTGAGAATGCAAATGTCACTACTAATAGTCAAGAAGCAAAAAAGAATACATTGTATGCCCGAATGTCTGATGAGAAGAGAGCAACATTCCTTGAAAAACTTTTTATGTCCCGACAAGAAAAGAAGTCTCAGGCTCTGAATATTGTTAATGGTCAACTAACAGTTGAGGCACATGCTCCGTTAGGATCCAAGGAATGTACACCTTTGAGAAACATAACCAACACACACACAAATGGTATGTTCATACTCTGCATATCATAATTATTGAATGACCATTTGCTCATTTTGCTAGGAGTTTGTCTCCTGCGTTGTGCCAGATGCAACATGTACTGAAGCCGCAGGACGCCCTTGAACAACGGGATCTGCCGCCTCCCTTGGACTTCGCCGGCAAGGCGTGATCCGTCGTCGCCACCCACTCCTCCCATGGGAGGATGCGGCTGCTATCATCAACCTCCGCTCCATGGGCGTGCTCCCAAATTCAATATGTTAGATTTGCAGAGACTGATGTTGCATGACGCAAGAAGAAACATGTGGTTCTGTTGCGAATCACCGCAGCGATGCAGTAAGTTTCCAGATTGATGCTACTGTTACTGCACATGAGGGAATACATGGTTATTATTTTGACCATATAGGTGCCATGGAAACTGGAGAATTTTTATCTACTATACTTGTTCGTTGCCTGCATCATATTGCAGTTCCAAAGTCCACATAAGGTATTCCATTAACATTTCGTATACCATTTTTCCGCCACTCGATCACATAATGAATATCATGAACATTCATACCAAGTTATTTTGTGTCCTATCAGGAATTTTAAATAATACATAATTCATTGGCGTGTACTCTGTCATAGGATGTTGCTTTACATGTAAGATTTTTATCCCCTTTCTAATGCTAATGATGAAGATAATCCTTTTCTGGAATTAAGCTTCATTTAGAGTGGATAATGTATGGTTGTGCATATGTTGTGTATTTTTTATATTAGATGCATAAACTTTTCTGGTATTAAAACAAGTGAGATTGGTTACAAATAAACAAGTTAGTTCAGCAGCATTCACGTTTTACAACTGGAATCATTTTTGCCAGAGTTATTCCGACCTTTTGGCAAAGTGATTGAATTTTTCCTTTGCACTGCAGTTTGGGCGCACCATGTTTTAACTGAGAAGGCAGTTGTTGGTACAGTTAGAGTTCAAAGAGGTCCTTCGACGAGGGTGTGTCAAAACTCAGCTAGGCGCTTCGATGTCAACTGGTAAGAAGTTAGTGCTGTAGGAAGCTAGATAATTGGTAACATGTATAGCATCATAATTTGTAAACTACAACTTAGTGATTTTGTTTTAGAGGCAACAATTGCGGTAACATATTCACTGATTTTTTTTCATAAAATAGTTCATTGGGTGCTAGCTATCCCTGAAGACTGGTTGTTGTACATACTGGCTGCTGTACATATTTCAGAATATTTGGCTGCTTGCTAGAGAGTGCATACTGGCTGGTGTACAAATTTCAGAATATTTGCAGTACATAAATATCTTATGATGTTAAAAATTCACAGTGGTTCCTTCGCTACCCTCCTCATTCGGTGTTCCACCTCACCACTCCCCAGCAGTGGGAGCAGAGCAGCCGACGGGTTCCTGGCTTACCTGCCTCGCAAAGAGGTAGTCATGACTGAACCTGAAAAAATGTTGCTTCCTGTATACATTAGTAGAGGAAAAAATGACTTGATTTCTGTAGGAGTGTCTTGTGGATTAAGTGGATATGTAATGTCCTTTTTAAAAAGTGGATAGGTAATGTACTATTCTTGATTGCAGCTGGTGCTTTTTTGGAAATTTGGTAACACCACAAGCAGCAATCGATTTTGAAAGCCAAAAAACATCCAAAACATGTACAGTGGGAGTACTGCCAGTTTAGGAGCAAAGTAACCATTACTAGAGTAATGAATATGAGAAATGAATAGTTGATGAAACTGAGCGCTGTTGTAATTCTCGACAGTGAAATGGTCTTTTTTGTCCCAGTAAAGGTTGGAGGTAGAATCAGCTTCAATCTCGAGTACCCAATTGTAGAGAAGACGAAAGGAGGCACAACATATATGGAAGTACGAACTCTGGCAGTAACAATTTTATGTTTCCAAGTTAGGTTGATGATATTCAACTTAATAGAACCCAAACTTCTGTTGTTGAGTTCAATATACAGTGTCCCGTGTATAGTTTTTAAGGTGTCATGTTTCTCAAGAGAATACATCTGCACGTAAGGAACTAGCTACCAGTATCAATCTAAATGAACAAGCTCATAAGCAGCATTTGCTTTTGATTCATTCGTTTTATACTTTTGTTGGAGCATAGTTCCATTCATATTTGTGATATACTTACTTTTCTGTATCACTTACAATTTTTGTTTAGCAAAGTGATGTCCCTCTTGAATAATCATATGCTGCTATCCGTTCAGACATTGCAGTTAGCAAATGTAATCTTTTATGGGATTAGATGTGATTTTCTGTTTCATTATACTGATTGTGACATCAATGGGATATTGCGTACAATGTTATAATGTTAAGATGTTGTAAGTACTCATTGTGGTTTCGACATGATGCTTGGTATATGGAGTCTATAGCATCAATGTGATGCATAAGCCTTTCCAAATTAAATCAACTTGTCTGAATTCTTTCCTCTCTTATCGCATGCTTAAGTTTCTTGCTCGTGTTTAGTATGATGCGCAAGAGAGTTGATGCCCACCGAGTTCCAACACTGAAAGATGTGCATCTCATTATACCTAAAGCACACCCCAAGTAGCAAATCCTGAATGGGATGATGTCTTTTTTTCTTCTGCCGTCGTCGATTACCAGCTCGTGTTCCAAAAAACAAAGACAACTGACTACCTTTCAAACCACTAAAGCATATTATTTAGTTTTTCTAACGCTCAAGATAATGATAATGCATATATCTACAAGAACTGGTTTGATTATTTTGCTTTTAGTTTATTGCACTCATGGAATGCGAAGGAACTAAATCTACCAATTTGCAGGGTCAATATTCATTATTTCATGATTTTATGTTCTACTATGCAAAAACTTAGATTGACTTGCTATTTTCATTCAGGATGGTAACCAGATAATGAAGCAATTTTTGGTGCACCTACTCAACTACATCAACAGTGAAGCTGCACACAACATTTCGGATGTTTGAGAGAATTGATCAGCTTCATCAGGAAATACTGCTATAATTTTTTGGCTCTATGAATAAGATGAGTCGATGATACATTGAAGTGTCTTCTTGATTTATAATAGTACTTTTTAGTGCAATTAAAATATCTTTCTGGGTATGTTAATTCTTACATATATATTAGTTGAGACGTGCATTTACACGGGCACGCTTACTAGTAAGGAAAGAAAAGCATTGAATAGGAAAGAGAGTTGATTGCAGATTCGTTTTTCCTTTGGAGCCCTGTTTCTTTTCGTGGTAAAATAGCAAAAAAAAAAAAAGGTGTGGCAGATCTGTTGGGATTTGGGACGTGATCCTTCCCACGTGTGTTGTTTGACTTTGGAAAGAATCAGAATAAAAAGAGAGAGGACGACTTAATTGGTAGAGTTCGGAAGGAAATAACGTGAGTTATCTCTACTACTATTAAACAAGCAAACATATTCTTTTCTAAACGCACCCCATCAAACATACACACAATAATTTCAGACTATTAGAGCCACACGATTAGGGATACTCATTTAGATCTAGCCGTCAGAATAACAACTAACCCTCAACCAAAAGTACATCTATCAATTTTAGTGGGCGGACGAAAACTCTGCCGGCCATCGTACGCACGAGCGAACGAAAAGTTCTCGACACCCACCCAATCTCACCCCTAAATTAGCGCTAACCTCCCAATCTCACCCCAAATTTAGCGCTAACCTCTCTGGTCGCACAAATCTCCTCCAAGCAGAGTGGACGCGCCGTGGGCGGCCACTGGCGATGAGGTCGCGCGCGATCCCGCGCGGCGCGGCGGCTCCCGCTCCACCTCGCCTCTCCGGCTGAACAGGTCTCCTCCCTAGGCACGACGTGGGTGCACGCAGACGCAGGGCGGTCGCCGGCGAACGAGGCCGCACGCGAGACCGCGGCGAGGCGGCGCGGAGCCCTCTGCTCCCTCCAGTTTGTGATCTGCTCATCTGCATCGGTCACCTCCATCGCCACCGCGAGTCACCTCCTCCTCCGCCGCCAGGAATCCCATCGACGGCAAGGTAACTGCCCTCCCCGGTCATCACGCCCTGCTTGCTGCGTGTGTGTGGTGTGCTGTGTGGGTGCTTAATGCTGAGTGCTTTCCAGCTTGTCGCTGATGGCCCGCTGCTGTTGCTTTGTTGTATAGTAGTATGATTTTTGAGTCAGACTATGATCCATGCACTTAAGGGAAGGGATTATGATGCTGCTGAACTGGGAGTCCTTTATCTTGAAGCCAGAAGTTTGGTATTGGCTGATGTTCCCCTTAGCGTTTGGGCATTTCAAGCCCCTTACTTAAGCGATTTACGTGTGCACAAGTTTAAGTGGAATACATTTTTCTGTTCAAGAAAAACTTGCTGGATTAATTTGTTTTATCTGGCGATGAAGTGATGGTGCACGAGGACGGACTTCCTAGATAAGAAAATGTCTGTGCTCTTCTCGATGGTGCAAAGTTGAGGTGTTCTCAAATCTCAATGACCTATTCTTTTTTACTACTCACTCTTCAATGTTCCTTTTTTTTTGTTTTTGTCTATTCTTATGTTCTTTGTTTCCGATTTCAACTTTCCAAGGATTTAGTTAAAAAAAAATCAAGGATTGTTCTTCTCATGCCTTCTGTTGGTTGTTCAAGGATGGTGCTGAAATTTTGGGAGAGATGGAGAACATGGAGCCTTGGGTAGCTGAAGTACATCCTTCCTTAAGCGTAAGATGCGTTCTGGTTCATAGGTAAATCATGAAGCAAAACTTTGTTGCTTTTTCAATTTTTCTCTATGAAGCAAGATGGTCTGCATTTTAACAGTACACGAATATAAAATAGGGATGGTTAAAACAATGGCTCAAGTTTTGATTTGATAGTTAAAACAATGTTAAAAAATAGGATTGTTTTGTGCTCTCTTCGGATATTAATCCAATTAGGCTTAGCAGTATATGAATGCACAAGCTCTTTAGGAAAGCCAAAAGAGAAAATGGAAAACTATTACATGTCTATTTGTCCAAACAACGTAAATCGAGACTTCTATCTTGCCAAAACCTCTTATTATTGCGTTCATTTTCTTCCTATTGTTTACATGTCACCTCTTTGTTGGTTGTTGTATGGTGCCAAGGCCATTAGAAAAGAGTAATGCCTCAAACAAGGTAGTTCTGAAGATAGAACTCAGGGTAGCTACCATCGATGATGCTTTCCAGCAAGCTCCTGGGTGACTACTCGATGCCGACCATTGTTGGTTTCCTTCATGGCTATTGTAAAATGATGATTCATATATCACATGCTCTTTATTGGTATTGGCATGCCTGTATCACTTCACTTTTGTTCCTTTCTTAGGGGTTGCAAGAAACATATACTAATGGTTACGGGCAGAGGAGCAAATAAGAGAAATTACAATGTCACAACTATTCTCAGTTATGAGAATACTGAAACGGATATAGACTGATGAGATGATGTTCATACATGTTGAAGCAGGTTTCGGAAAGAAGTAATGGATATAGAACTAACTATGCTCATCCTGTTGGTAGGACATTCTCATAGATCGTTTTTTTTCTTGTTCTGGTTGTCATATGCTAAAGGCTGTGTACCTATGAAAAAAGAAGATACTTCAAATTTTTTATGTAGTACTTGGTGTATGTGTGCTCATGAGGTGTCCGGGTACTCATGATGTAACATTAGATTTTTGTTATGTTCTAATTTTCTTACCCTTGCAGTACCAACAATGTATACAGTACTCCGATACTGCTAGCGAAGTGATTTTTCTTTTAATTGTTTTTCCACGGGATTTTGTGTGATGATCACCGAATAACTTAAATACCTTTTCAGTAATGACTTTGGATAAAGACGAAGCAGAGAACATGATCTTGGTGAGGGCATCTCAATGGAGATGAGAGAGTGTTGCACAGGTGGATTTATTGTTTTGGGGAAATAGAAAAAAATCTTGCTTGGTTCTTATATTCTCTTTCTGATGTATTTTTTATGTATTATTAGCATGGAATAGATGATAGATACCTCACACATAGGTTTGAACTTATATACGTTTCATAATATGGTTGGACATTGCTGTCTTATACATTATGTTTCATTTTTTCCCACAATTATGCACCCTTAATATGTGTTCGTATTGCTTTTATAACTTGTTTATTCATTTATGTCATATATATTCCTACTCATAGTCTGTTTTGTGAGAAATTGTTTGTTTTTAATAGCTTTCCATGGATAATGGACCGTGTATGGTGATTGGTGGCTTTATTAATCTGCAAGCACTCTTACATATTAGTGATCTTGAGCATGTTTGTCATGGTTTACTTATGTGTGCGTGATTGGGAGTGGTGCTTCTCATAAAATAAAACTGTGGTCTCACCAGTTGGTTTGCTCATTGTATTATTCGTATATTAGTCGAGACGTGCATTGCACGTGCAACCTTACTAGTTGGAAAGAAAGGAGGTAAAAAGAAAGAGATGTAAAAGGAAACGAGAAAAATCAGATTTTCCTTACTCGTTTGGAGGAGGAAAAAACTGCCGGGCGCATACATGGTCAGCTAACTTGTAGGAGAAATAATAGGCACATTTGTTCCGGCGCTTGAAAAAAAAGCAAGGTTGGTTGTGGTTCTTTGAAGAGATAAAGTCTAGATTCGTTTGATCCACAAAAAAAAGTAAGATTTCGTTGGAGGTTTTCAAGTCTGGACCTGTCCTTGAAAAAAAAACCATACGTGGTGGGATTTTCTCTTGAGAAGAGAGAGAGAGATTTGAACAAGGAAAGAAGGAGAATTGTTTTTGCAAGTGTGCATCCGGAAGAGATATAAGAATATTTCAAAAAAAAAGGAGGAAGTGTCGCTCTTTGGAAGTCCACGCTGGTTTCCTTCTATCGTGATACAATTCAGGGATCCGGCTTGCCTGCTCCCTTCCCATGTTTCCATCCGTGCTCTCACCTCATCCAACAATTGTATTTTTTTCTTTTTTCTTTCTAATCTAATCATCTCACCCCTTGATTTTAATGGGGTGAGGCCGGGCTTTATTTTGTTTCAATCAAATCAAGCCACGGGCTTTATTTTGTTCCAATCAAATCAAGCCACGTATGCGGGAGCACGGATGGGCACACGGAAGGGGAGCAGGCAAGTCTCGTCCACAGTTCAGGCATCACATAATTTCGATGGAGATATATTTAGTATTTTTTTCCGGTTATTCTGGCTGTAGGTCCCATCCATTGATTCACGTGAGGAAAGTGATCATTGTAGCTTTTTTAAACATCAGTACACACAAGCGCTCATATACACGCGCATATACTCACCCCTATAAACGCACACACTCACACCCTACCCCTATGAGCACCTCCGAAAGACTGAGCCGGCATATCATCTTGAAATTTATGAAGTCAACGTAGGCACCTCGTCGTCGATGGAAACGTCTCCTCCTACTAAATGCGCATCGCCGGAAATCCTGAAATAAATCCAGGAATAAATGCGAGCATCAGGATTTGAACCCTGGTGGGCTGGGGATACCACAATCTCTCTAACCATCCAACCACAATTTGGTTCGCATTGATTATTGTAGCTATTCGTTGTGCATCCCTTGTGACTTAATAAAAAAAGAGTGGTACCAGGAGGTTTGCACCAATGTTGTGTGTTGGCTGGAGCCCACGTTGGACATTGGATAGAAACAAAAGAGCAGGTGTTTGAAAGGGAATATAGTGCTAATATTTTGGTTCGGTTGGAGAGTGGACTTTCAAAAAAAAAAAGTACAAGTGGCTAGTGGTGCTACTACTTGGATCGTTGTGAGGCGAAAAGGAGAAAAAAAAAGAGGCGAAAAGGAGAAAAAAAGTTAAGGCCTCTTTTGGTTCATAGGATAGAATTATCGTAGGAATAGGAATCTTGTAGGAAATGAGATGACATGTATCTCAAATCCTATAAGTAGGAATAGGAAACAAGATGTCATTTGGTTGACATCAAAGGAATTTTTCCATTGAGTCTAGGCTCATTTTTATTTTCCTATGAAATATGCAGGATAGGAACCAATCCTATGTAAGAATAGGAATCCATTCCTATGAACCAAAGGGCTCTAAAGGAAAAAATCCTATAAGAATCCTATCCTCTAGAAATCCTATGAAATTCATGGGCTTTGTCGGTCGCGGGAGACGTGCCACCACCTATGCAAATTCCACAATGATCACGAGAGGTGCATGAACATCCAAATGCATATGATCATGTTAATGTTCCTATACCATCATTTAATGACCGTTTTAGACCTGCTTTGTATATTGAATGGGAGTTCGACATAAATAATATATTTGCTTCCCATAATTTTGATGAACGTAAAAAGTTAAGGTTGCAGTTGTTTCTTTCACTGGTTATGCTTTAGTTTGGTGGAGTGAATATTGTCGGTTACACCCTGATTATATACCTATTACTTGGGATGATTTGAAACTTGCCATGCGACATACATTCGTCCCCGCTTATTATACTCGTGACATGATTAAAAAGTTGCAACATTTAAAACAAGTAGTGACACTGTAACGAAATATTATGATGATTTACAAACTACATTGTTGCATTCCTCTTTAGAAGAAACTGAAGATGATTTTTATGGATAGATTTTGGGAAGGATTAAACTGTGACATTCAGGAGATACTAATTCATGAACAGTGTTATCCTATGGACCGTTTGTTTCGTCTTGCTTGCAAAGTTGAATAGGAGATTGCCCAGAAAACAAACAAGCGGAAGGTGCAAATCCCAAGAGTTGCGACGGTTGTTCCTTCCACCACTGCGCCTACTATGACAACAACATCCATTATTGTGAGCACTACATCACCTCCACCACATGACCTGTCGCCACCTAGAGTGCCTACATCATCTGAGTTAACCATAATAGGTAATGTCAAATGTATTATTCTTCCACCTCCACATGAGTATGGTGAATGTCTTGTTAATTTAAATGCACCATGCGATGAGCTACCTACTACTTTGATCACACCAGCTTTTTTAGAGGACTCTGTTGATGATTTGACTTTGCCATGTGATCAAGCAATTTTGAGTGAATCCGTTGAATTAACTATCGATGCGAAAGAATCACGTGAATCAGGGAATAACTCAAATTTGGATCAAATACGTTTGAAAATAATTGTGCCAATGTTTAATCATTTTGATATGACCTCTAATCTTGGTGATGGTTCATCAATGTTGGGGTGGTTTAATGATAAGCATTGTTAATCTTCTGATATGAATAAGAGCTTCTTATATGTGCAAACTGAGTTGAAATATTTTCATGCCTTTGACTTCTTGTGATAATATATTGGCTTTATATTTCACACTTTTGAAGGGTGCTCTTGTATAACCATGTCACATGTGCCCTAACCGAGATCAGCAAAAATGGATGGCATATACATATACAACGTGTACACCTTATCTCTTTTGTTAGCCACATTTCAGACTAATCAACGCCGAGGACGGCTTTGTTTTCAAGAAGGGGAGGATGATGAGAACATGGCTACCGCAATTACACCCATATCCCCTTTTGTTTTACCTCTTGGAACAATTGCTAGAGCTCGCACACGCCAATTAAATTATCAGGTACTTCCATTTTTTGGTAATGTTTCTAGTGTTCATGAGAATATGATGCTGCCTAACTTAGATACATTTGTGTTGCTTGCAAATGAAGGGCCTAGCATGGACAAGAAGGATGAACATTGGAGCATCTGAAGGAAATATGCCCTAGTGGCAATAATAAAGTTATTATTTATTTAATTATATCATGATAAATGTTTATTATTCATGCTAGAATTGTATATAAACCAGAATACATGTGTGAATACATAGACAAACAGTATGTCACTAGTATGCCTCTACTTGACTAGCTCATTGATCAGAGATGGTTAAGTTTCCTAACCATAGACAAAGAGTTGCCATTTGATTAATGAGATCACATCATTAGGAGAATAATGTGATTTACTTGACCCGTTCTGTTAGCTTAGCACACGATCGTTTAGTATGTTGCTATTGCTTTCTTCATGACTTATACATGTTCCTATGACTATGAGATTATGCCACTCCCGTTTACCGGAGGAACACTTTGTGTGCCACCAAACGTCACAACGTAACTGGGTGATTATAAAGGTGCTCTATAGGTGTCTCCGAAGGTACTTGTTGGGTTGGCGTATTTCGAGATTAGGATTTGTCACTCCGATTGTCGGAGAGGTATCTCTGGGCCCACTCGGTAATGCACATCACTATAAGCCTTGCAAGCATTGCAACTAATGAGTTAGTTGCGGGATGATGTATTACGGAATGAGTAAAGAGACTTGCCGGTAACGAGATTGAACTAGGTATTGAGATACCGACGATCGAATCTCGGGCAAGTAACATACCGATGACAAAGGGAACAACGTATGTTGTTATGCGGTTTGACCGATAAAGATTTTTGTCGAATATGTAGGAGCCAATATGAGCATCCAGGTTCCGATATTGGTTATTGACCGGAGACGTGTCTCGGTCATGTCTACATAGTTCTCGAACCCGTAGGGTCCGCACGCTTAAAGTTCGATGACAGTTATATTATGAGTTTATGTGTTTTGATGTACCGAAGGAGTTCGGAGTCCCGGATGAGATCGGGGACATGACGAGGAGTCTTGAAATGGTTGAGACGTAATGATCGATATATTGGACGACCATATTCGGACATCGGAAAGGTTCCGAGTGATTCGGGTATTTTCGGGAGTACCGGGGAGTTAAGGGAATTCGTATTGGGCCTTAATGGGCCATACGAGAAAGCAGAGAAAGGCCTCAAAGGGTGGACGCACCCCTCCCCATGGGCTGGTCCGAATTGGACTAGGGAAGGGGGCGCCCCCTTCCTTCCTTCTCCTTTTCCCTTGCCTTTCCTTCTCTCCTACTCCTACTACTTGGAAGGGATCCTAGTTCTACTAGGAAAGGGGGAATCCTACTCCCGGTGGGAGTAGGACTCCCCTAGGGTGCGCCATAGAGAGGGCCGGCCCCTCCCCTCCTCCACTCCTTTATATATGTGGCCAGGGGGCACCCCATAGGGACAACAGTTGATCAAGTTGATCTTTTAGCCGTGTGCGGTGCCCCCCCCCTCCACCATAGTCCACCTCGATAATACTGTAGCGGTGCTTAGGCGAAGCCCTGCATCGGTAGAACATCAACATCGTCACCACGCCGTTGTGCTGACGAAACTCTCCCTCAACACTCGGCTGGATTGGAGTTCGAGGGACGTCATCGGGCTGAACGTGTGCTAAACTCGGAGGTGCCCTGCGTTCGGTACTTGATCGGTCGGATCATGAAGACGTACGACTACATCAACTGCGTTGTGCTAACGCTTCCGCTTTCGGTCTACGAGGGTACGTGGACACACTCTCCCCCTCGTTGCTATGCATCACCATGATCTTGCGTGTGTGTAGGAAATTTTTGAAATTACTACGTTCCCCAACAGTGGCACCCGAGCCAGGTTTTATGCGTAGATGTCATATGCACGAGTAGAACACAAGTGAGTTGTGGGCGATATAAGTCATACTGCTTACCAGCATGTCATACTTTGGTTCGGCGGTATTGTTGGATGAAGCGGCCCGGACCGACATTACGCGTACGCTTACGCGAGACTGGTTCTACCGACGTGCTCTGCACACAGGTGGCTGGCGGGTGTCAGTTTCTCCAACTTTAGTTGAACCGAGTGTGGCTACGTCCGGTCCTTGCGAAGGTTAAAACAGCACTAACTTGCCAAACTATCGTTGTGGTTTTGATGCATGGGTAAGAACGGTTCTTGCTAAGCCCATACCAGCCACGTAAAACTTGCAACAACTAAGTAGAGGACGTCTAACTTATTTTTGCAGGGCATGTTGTGATGTGATATGGTTAAGACATGATGCTAAATTTTATTGTATGAGATGATCATGTTTTGTAACCGATTTATCGGCAACTGGCAGGAGCCATATGGTTGTCGCTTTATTGTATGCAATGCAATCGCCCTGTAATGCTTTACTTTATCACTAAGCGGTAGCAATAGTCGTAGAAGTATAAGATTGGCGAGACGACAACGATGCTACGATGGAGATCAAGGTGTCGCGCTGGTGACGATGGTGATCATGACGGTGCTTCGGAGATGGAGATCACAAGCACAAGATAATGATGACCATATCATATCACTTATATTGATTGCATGTGATGTTTATCTTTTATGCATCTTATCTTGCTTTGATTGACGGTAGCATTATAAGATGATCTCTCACTAAATTTCAAGATAAAAAGTGTTCTCCCTGAGTACGCACCGTTGCCAAAGTTCGTCGTGCCCAGACACCACGTGATGATCGGGTGTGATAAGCTCTACGTCCATCTACAACGGGTGCAAGCTAGTTTTGCACATGCAGAATACTCGGGTTAAACTTGATGAGCCTAGCATATGCAGATATGGCCTCGGAACACTGAGACTGAAAGGTCGAGCGTGAATCATATAGTAGATATGATCAACATAGTGATGTTCACCATTGAAAACTACTCCATTTCACTTGATGATCGGTTATGGTTTAGTTGATTTGGATCACGTGATCACTTAGAAGATTAGAGGGATGTCTTTCTAAGTGGGAGTTCTTAAGTAATATAATTAATTGAACTTAAATTTATCATGAACTTAGTCCTGGTAGTATTAGCATATCTATGTTGTAGATCAATAGCTCGCGTTGAGCTCCCCTATTTTTTTTGATATGTTCCTAGAGAAAACTAAGTTGAAAGATGTTAGTAGCAATGATGCGGATTGGATCCATGATCTGAGGTTTATCCTCATTGTTGCACAGAAGAATTATGTCCTTGATGCACCGCTAGGTGACAAACCTATTGCAGGAGCAGATGCAGATGTTATGAACATTTGGCTAGCTCAATATGATGACTACTTGATAGTTTAGTGCACCATGCTTAAACGGCTTAGAATCGGGACTTCAAAGACATTTTGAACGTCATGGACCATATGAGATGTTCCAGGAGTTGAAGTTAATATTTCAAGCAAATACCCGAGTTGAGAGATATGAAGTCTCCAACAAGTTCTATAGCTAAAAGATGGAGGAGAATAGCTCAAGCAGTGAGCATGTGCTCAGATTGTCTGGGTACTACAATTGCTTGAATCAAGTGGGAGTTAATCTTCCAGATAAGACAGTGATTGACAGAGTTCTCTAGTCACTATCACCAAGTTACTAGAACTTCGTGATGAACTATAATATGCAAGGGATAACGGAAATGATTCCCAAGCTCTTCGTGATGCTGAAATCGACGAAGGTAGAAATCAAGAAAAACATCAAGTGTTGATGGTTGACAAGACCATTAGTTTCAAGTAAAGGGCAAAAGGAAGAAGGGGAACTTCAAGTAGAACGGCAAGCGAGTTGCTGCTCATGTGAAGAAGCCCAAGTCTGGACCTAAGCCTGAGACTATGTGCTTCTACTGCAAAGGGACTGGTCACTGGAAGCGGAACTGCCCCAAGTATTTGGTGAATAAGAAGGATGGCAAAGTGAACAAAGCTATATTTGATATACATGTTATTGATGTGTACTTTACTAGTGTTTATAGCAACCCCTCGGTATTTGATACTAGTTCAGTTGCTAAGAGTGGTAACTCGAAAACGGGAGTTGCAGAATGAACATAGACTAGTTAAGGGTGAAGTGACGATGTGTATTGGAAATGGTTCCAAGATTGATATGATCATCATCGCACACTCCATATACTTTCGGGATTAGTATTAAACCTAAAATAAATATTATTTAGTGTTTGTGTTGAGCATAAATATGATTGGATCATGTTTATTGCAATACGGTTATTCATGTAAGTTAGAGAATAATTGTTGTTCTGTTTACATGAATAAAACCTTCTATGGTCATACACCCAATGAAAATGGTTTGTTGGATCTCGATCATGGTGATACATATTTTCATAATATTGAAGCCAAAAGATGCAAAGTTAATAATGATAGTGCAACTTATTTGTGGCACTATCGTTTAGGTCATATTGGTGTAAAGCGCATGAAGAAAATCCATGTTGATGGGCTTTTGGAATCACTTGATTATGAATCGGTTGATGTTTGTGAACCATGCCTCATGGGCAAGATGACTAAGACTCCGTTCTCCGGAACTATGGAGCGAGCAACAGATTTGTTGGAAATCATACATACTAATGTAAGTGGTCCGATGAATATTAAGGCTCGCGGCAGGTATCATTATTTTCTGATCTTCACAGATGATTTGAGCAGATATGAGTATATCTACTTGATGAAACACAAGTCTGAAATATTTGAAAAGTTCAAAGAATTTCAGAGTGAAGTGGAGAATCATCGTAACAAAAATAAAAGTTTCTACGATATGATCGCAGAAGTAAAATATTTGAGTTACGAGTTTGGCCTTCAGTTAAAATAATGTGAAATAGTTTCACTACTCACGCCACCTGGAACACCACAGTGTAATGGTGTGTCCGAACATCGTAACCGTACTTTATTAGATATGGTGCGATCTATGATGTCTCTTACCGATTTACCACTATCGTCTCGGGGTTATGCATTAGAGACAACTACAGTCACGTTAAATAGGGCACCATCTAAATCCGTTGAGATGACACCGTATGAACTATGGTTTGGCAAGAAACCTAAGCTGTCGTTTCTTAAAGTTTGAGGTTGCAATGCTTATGTGAAAAAGTTTCAACCTGATAAGCTCAAACCCAAATCGGAGAAGTGCGTATTCATAGGATACCCAAAAGAAAATGTTGGGTACACCTTCTATCACAGATCCGAAGGAAAGATATTCATTGCTGAGAATGGATCCTTTCTAGAGAAGGAGTTTTCTCTCGAAAGAAGTGAGTGGGGGGAAAGTAGAACTTGATGAGGTAACTGTACCTGCTCCCTTATTGGAAAGTAGTTCATCACAGAAATCTGTTCCTGTGACTACTACACCAATTAGTGAGGAAGCTAATGATGATGATCATGTAACTTCAGATCAAGTTACTACCGAACTTCGTAGGTAAACCAGAGTGAGATCCGCACCAGAGTTGTATGGTAATCCTGTTCTGGAGGTCATGTTACTTGACCATGACGAGCCTACGAACTATGAGGAAGCGATGATGAGCCCAGATACCGCAAAATGGCTTGAGGCCATGAAATCTGAGATGAGATCCATGTATGAGAACAAAGTATGGACTTTGATTGACTTGCCCAATGATCGGCGATCCATTGAGATTAAATGGATCTTCAAGAGGAAGACGGACGCTGATAGTACTGTTACTATCTACAAAGCTAGAATTGTCGCAAAAAGATTTTCGACAAGTTCAAGGTGTTGACTACGATGAGAGTTTCTCACTCGTATCTATGCTTAAGTCTGTCTGAATCATGTTAGCAATTGTCGCATTTTATGAAATCTGGCAAATGGATAAACAAAACTGCATTCCTTAATGGATTTATTAAAGAAGAGTTGTATATGATGCAACCAGAAGGTGTTGTCAATCCTAAAGGTACTAACAAAATATGCAAGCTCCAGCGATCCATCTATGGACTGGTGCAAGCATCTCGGAGTTGGAATATACGCTTTAAGTTGATCAAAGCATATAGTTTTATACAAACTTGCGGTGAAGGCTGTATTTACAAGAAAGTGAGTGGGAGCACTACAACATTTCTGATAAGTATATGTGAATGACATATTGTTGATCGGAGATAATGTAGAATTATTCTGCAAAGCATAAAGGAATGTTTGAAAGGAGTTTTTCAAAGAAAGACCTCGGTGAAGCTGCTTACATATTGAGCATCAAGATCTATAGAGATAGATCAAGATGCTTGATAAGTTTTTCAATGAGTACATACCTTGACAAGATTTTGAAGTAGTTCAAAATGGAACAGTCAAAGAAGGAGTTCTTGCCTGTGTTACAAGGTGTGAAGTTGAGTAAGACTCAAAACCCGACCACAGCAGAAGATAGAGAGAGAATGAAAGTCATTCCCTATGCCTCAGCCATAGGTTCTATAAAGTATGCCATGCTGTGTGCCAGACCTATTGTATACCCTGCCCTGAGTTTGGCAAGGGAGTACAATAGTGATCTAGGAGTAGATCACTGGACATTGGTCAAAATTATCCTTAGTGGAATAAGGATATGTTTCTCGATTATGGAGGTGACAAAAGGTTCGTCGTAAAGGGTTACGTCGATGCAAGTTTTGACACAGATCCAGATGACTCAAAGTATCAATCTGGATACATATTGAAAGTGGGAGCAATTAGCTAGAGTAGCTCCGTGTAGAGCATTGTTGACATAGAAATTTGTAAAATACTTACAGATCTGTGGCAGACCCGTTGACTAAACTTCTCTCATAAGCAAAACAAGATCACGCCTTAGTACTCTTTGGGTGTTAATTACATAGCGATGTGAACTAGATTATTGACTCTAGTAAACCCTTTGGGTGTTGGTCACATGTCGATGTGAACTATGGGTGTTAATCACATGGTGATGTGAACTATTGGTATTAAATCACATGGCGATGTGAACTAGATTATTGACTCTAGTGCAAGTGGGAGACTGAAGGAAATATGCCCTAGAGGCAATAATAAAGTTATTGTTTATTTCCTTATATCATGATAAATGTTTATTATTCATGCTAGAATTTTATTAACCGGAAACATAATACATGTGTGAATACATAGACAAATAGTATGTCACTAGTATGCCTCTACTTGACTAGCTCATTGATCAGAGATGGTTAAGTTTCCTAACCATAGACAAAGAGTTGTCATTTGATTAATAAGATCACATAATTAGGAGAATGATGTGATTGACTTGACCCATTCCGTTAGCTTAGCACATGATCGTTTAGTATATTGCTATTGCTTTCTTCATGACTTATACATTTTCCTATGACTATGAGATTATGCAACTCCCGTTTACCGAAGGAACACTTTGTGTGCCACCAAACGTCACAACATACTGGGTGATTATAAATGTGCTCTACAGGTGTCTCCGAAGGTACTTGTTGGGTTGGCGTATTTCGAGATTAGGATTTGTCACTCCGATTATCGGAGAGGTATCTCTGGGCCCACTCGGTAATGCACATCACTATAAGCCTTGCAAGCATTGCAACTAATGAGTTAGTTGCGGGATGATGTATTACGGAACGAGTAAAGAGAATTGCCGGTAACGAGATTGAACTTGGTATTGAGATACCGACGATCGAATCTCGGGCAAGTAACATATCGATGACAAAGGGAACAACGTATGTTGTTATGCGGTTTGACCGACAAAGATCTTCGTAGAATATGTAGGAGCCAATATGAGCATCCAGGTTCCGCTATTGGTTATTGACCGGAGACGTGTCTCGGTCATGTCTACATAGTTCTCGAACCCGTAGGGTCCGCACGTTTAAAGTTCGATGACGGTTATATTATGAGTTTATGTGTTTTGATGCACCGAAGGAGTTCGGAGTCCCGGATGAGATCGGGGACATGACGAGGAGTCTCAAAATGGTCGAGACGTAAAGATCAATATATTGGACGACTATATTCGGACATCGGAAAGGTTCCGAGTGATTCGGGTATTTTCCGGAGTACCTTGGAGTTACGGGAATTCGTATTGGGTCTTAATGGGCCATACGGGAAAGGAGAGAAAGGCCTCAAAGGATGGCCGCACCCCTCCCCATGAGCTGGTACGAATTGGACTAGGGAAGGGGGCGCCCCCTTTCTTCCTTCTCCTTTTCCCTTGCCTTTCCTTCTCTCCTACTCCTACTACTTGGAAGGGATCCTAGTTCTACTAGGGAAGGGGGAATCCTACTCCGAGTGGGAGTAGGACTCCCCTAGGGCGCGCCATAGAGAGGGCCGGCCCCTCCCCTCCTCCACTCCTTTATATACGTGGCCAGGGGCACCCCATAGGGACAACAGTTGATCAAGTTGATCTTTTAGCCGTGTGCGGTGCCCCCCCCCCACCATAGTCCACCTCGATAATACTGTAGCGGTGCTTAGGCGAAGCCCTGCATCGGTAGAACATCAACATCGTCACCACGCCGTCGTGCTGACGAAACTCTCCCTCAACACTCGGCTGGATCGGAGTTCGAGGGACGTCATCGGGCTGAACGTGTGCTAAACTCGGAGGTGCCCTACGTTCGGTACTTGATCGGTCGGATCATGAAGACGTACGACTACATCAACTGCGTTGTGCTAACGCTTCCGCTTTCGGTCTACGAGGGTACGTGGACACACTCTCCCCCTCGTTGTTGTGCATCACCATGATCTTGCATGTGCGTAGGAAATTTTTGAAATTACTACGTTCCCCAACAGCATCGTCAAGCACGAATATGAAGGTGCGTGCCAAGAGAACAAGAACAGAGGTTCAAGTGGAGATTTCCGGACTTTGAAGCCACCATGATGACATACAAGAAGATGGACGAAACATACAAGATGGCCTTTCATAAATTTCGTCCATAGCTTATTATTGGTGTTGCACCACCTTATTTTGGGCCAGGCCCATGTAATCCATTTTTAGAGTCCATGTTGTAGGGGAAATTACTTAGGAGGTGTTTTAGTCCCACCTTGCCTAGGGTGGATGAAATCCCCTCTCTTTTCCCTATAAATATAGACCTTAAGGCATCGTTTAGACTTGAGTTTTATATAGTTAAAAGTTAGCCATCGCTGCAACTTCGTGTACTTTGTTTGTGTCCAACGACCAGACCAAGACCGCTTATGAAATCCCACTTTTATCAATACTTCATCATACTCGCAATATTCAGATTGCTTAATCATATTCTTGCTTGTTTTTTGATTGCTTGCAGGAATAGACCTTCGTGGTCAGGTTGATCATGCTCCAGCATGGTCAATAACCTATTGGAGTTGGTTTAGCGATTGCTAAGGCGCAACGTCGTGCATGTTTGTAGTCAGATCATCAAAGTCGTCTCCACCAAATCGATAGTTATCATCTCATCGAAAAATCGGGACCCTCGCCTCTATCAGTGTTGTGGAGTACCGTCGCACTTGTGCGTCGTCGTCCACGGTGTGCGTGGAGTGCGTGCACAACGTCTTGGAGGGTCGCGACCATCGTGGAGTGTGTGCGTGCCATTGGTGGAGGCTAGGCCGTCATGGAGGGCCGTGTGGTTGTCAGCGGTGTGTTGTGGAGGACCGTCGTTGTAACACCCCGGACACACCCGCCGGTGGTTGTCACTCCTGGCGGGATCTAGACTGGCCCCACAGATCAATACTAGTCTTTTCTGCGCACTTTGTCCTCACTCATGCGCACCCGGGAGCAACTTCCCGGTCGGTCACCCATCCTGACACTACTCCAAGCTGAGCACGCTTAACTTTGGAGTTCTGTCCGAATGGGCTCCCGGAAAAGAAGGAATTCCTTATTGATATGAGTAGTCTATCATTCCTAATAAGCCAGGCCATCACATACACCCCCACTCAGAGGAACCGACGTCCTTGTCGAGCCACAGGAACGTTCCCTCTTGGCACATACGTCTGTGCTTCCAGTCCAGTACATGTGTCATGTCGGGTGCCACGACGGGTCACAAACGTCATGAACAACATGACCACGCACCTGTCCGCAACCATCCATGTAACCGCGAGGGTCGGCTCTGATACCAACTTGTAACATCCCGGACATACCCGCCGGTGGTTGTTACTCCTGGCGGGATCTAGACTGGCCCCACAGATCAATACTAGTCTTTTCTGTGCACTTTGTCCTCACTCATGCGCACCCGGGAGCAACTTCCCGGTCGGTCACCCATCCTGACACTACTCCAAGCTGAGCACGCTTAACTTTGGAGTTCTGTCCGAATGGGCTCCCGAAAAAGAAGGAATTCCTTATTGATATGAGTAGTCTATCATTCCTAATAAGTCAGGCCATCACAGTCACGCTTGTGCGTCATCATCTATGGGTGCGTGGAGTGCGTGCGTGCCATTGACAAATGGGCTTCACATCTGACCTGGAACGATATTTACGGAATGTGTTCTGGCAACACACATGCCATGTTGTAGAAACGTGTAAATACATTTTGTAGTATACTGTAAACCACACTCGAAGAAAAGGTATACTATAAGCTAATTTTGCGGTATGAGAATTTTTTAAACTGGTATGAGAGTTTAAGGTATGGTCTACAGATAATTTGGTGCGTGTTACCGTGCCCATCTATTTGTACAATTAAATATATTGACGCATGAAACATAATATTTTTTGCATAAACATAAGTGTCTATTAGTTCCTTAGATTATTTTTGTGTGAGAATCTTGCTAGAGCTTCTTCTGTGTAACACCAAGAAGATATAGACCTTGCGGTGTTAGCCCAATCTCCATGGTGGCATCCGTTGTAATCTTTTTGGAAGGCATCAGCTGCAATCCTCTTGCTGATGCAAATGAAGTAGACGATGTAGTGAGAGAATGCATAGTCATAATTCTTCTATGTTTCTTCCTTGCACCAATGGTTTGAGGTAATGTGCATACCCACTCTCTTTGAATTAAAATCACAACACTTATTTTGAAATGAAGAAAGTATGTAAGTTCACATGTACAAATTGGCTTTGATGTGACCAAAGAACAATGTACACTTAGTTCATACAGGTAGTCAATACTGTCAAGGCGGGTAATAAGCAACAACAGAAATAAACATGTAACAATTGACATGAGTTGTAATCATACATTGTATGCATAGTGCATTACTATAATCTTCACCAACCTCCCAAAGGACGACATGCTCAGCTTGTCGTGACAAACAATCACTCACCATACCCTAAAAAAGTTAATCACTTCTCCATTAATTATACATGCAATGTCATATATACTATGTAGTAGGGAAATGACAGCACAGAGACAGTGATGTTTTTGGGTTTGGGACAAGGAAGAAAATATGTGAAACTGTAACAATCCAGCTAATATCACAACAATTCAATGCAAATCATCGGAAACAAATAAATTTAGATGTTCAACATCACTCCTGCAATATTACAAACCAAGGGAAAAACACGCAAGTTCAATGTCCATGTTCTCACATCATTATTACAGGACATAGGGAGGGAACAAATAAAAGACCAGTGTGCATCATTTGCATACATAGAGCAAACCTTGCACCGCGTAGCTAGCTGATGATGCAGTTACTGCCACTTCGCTTAACCCACAAAATCAGTGACATACATAGATCAAATCATTTCCACCATACTGACTGGTGTTTGACAGTTTAGCAAACAAATTAAGAAACTATGACAACAACTCTTGACATGGAAGAAATGGTGCAACACAAACAAAATGATATTATTGTGAGAGCGACTTGATTTACCATCAACATATGCTTCAGAAATGCGTTGAAGCTTTTCCCACCCAGGATTTCCAACTATTCTGCACGAACTCGTCAACATATAATTACAGTAAATGAGAACGAAGCGCTCGCAAGTAGAGATGGACGGGGGGACATTGCCTGCCCTATCCTAGTGTCGCTATCAAGGCACCGATCGGCGTCATCTGGCCACCACCGCCCAACATCCCCAACTCGTCCTTGGGCTGGTGCTCCGCCCTTCTCTGGTCAGCTGCTGCACGTGTTCTATGGTTGCCATGCCTCATTGACAGGCCCGAATCTCCTAGCATCGCATGCGCGTGAATCGCACAGTGACCAAATTGAATGCGGTGGAGAGCGCTGCAACAAGGATGCAATATATATACAACAACATGTTGGGAAAAATGAAAAGGCACACCACTATTAATCACCGTGAGTGGCGCACATAATACCGTATGAATGCCTGTAGAAACTAAAGAATTATTGCCTCTTTCAAATCCCAGTGGACGATCTGCTTCATCGAACAACCGAACGCCGATTTGCCTCGAGCTGACTCGACATGCGGTCCAGTACTCGCTCCCAGTGGACGATCTGCTTCACCAAACAACCCGACGCCGATTTGCCTCGAGCTGAATCGATGTGCTGAAGCTTCTCCCAATTGGGATCTCCAACTATTCTGCACGAACTCGTCAACATATAATTACAATAAATGAGAATGAAGCACTCGCAAGTAGAGATGGACAGGGGGAACATCGCCTGCCCTATCCTAGTGTCGTTATCTAGCCGTCGATCAGCGTCATCTGGCCACCGCCGCCCAACATCCCCAACTCGTCCTTGGGCTGGTGCTCCGCCCTTCTCTGGCGCGGCTGCTGCACGTGTTCTATGGTTGCCATGCCTCATTGACAAGCCTGAATCTCCTAGCCTTGCCCGTGCGCGAATCGCCCAGTGACCAAATCAAATGCGACGGAGAGTGCTACGGCGAGGATGCAATATATATATATATATATAGCAACAGGCTGGGAAAAATGAAAAGGCACACCTCTATTAATCACTGCGAGTGGCGCGCATAATCCCGTATGAATGCCTCTAGAAACTGAAGAATTATTGCCTCCTTCAAATCCTAGTGGATGATCTGCTTCATCGAACAGCCGGAAGCCGATTTGCCTCGAGCTGAATCAACATGCGGTCCGGCACTCGCTCCTTGATGAGGACATCAATACCATTGTTACACCACAGTCCCTGTTGCTATACATACTGGACCAATTACTAGATCTCGCGCATGCCAATTAAATTACCAGGTACTTTCGTTTCTTGGTAATGATTCTAATGTTCATAAGAATATGATGCTACCTAAATTGGATACATTTGTTTTGCTTACAAATGAAGGGCCTAGCTTGGACAAGAAAGATGAACCTTGGAGCAAGTTCAAGCATGGAGATGATGGCGTGCGCAAGGGGTACAAGAACGGAGTTACAAGTGATGATTCCAGGACTTTGAAGCCACCATAATGAGTGCATGAAGCCTTGGACGAAATATACAAGATGCCACTTCATAAATTTCGTCTAGAGGCTATCCTAGGTGTTGCGTCACCTTATTTTTGGGCTAGGACCATGTAATTTCAAAATACTTGATTATAGGCTATTTTTAGAGTCCGTATGTGTGGGGAAACAAGAGTTAGGGTTGGTTTCGGACCCCTCCTCCAAGGGCCATGAAATTCCCCCTCTATCCTCCATATATACAGCCCTTAGGGCATCGTTTGGAGTTTGGGTTTTGTTTAGATTAAAAGTTCACCATAGCTGCAACTTCGCGTACTTTGTTTGTGTTCAACGACCAGACCAAGATGTCACATAACCCCACCTTGATCAATAAAGCTTTCATCTTATATTCGCAATATCCAGATTGCAATCTCAGTTTCTTGCTTGTTCTTCATTTGCTCGCAGGAAACAGACCCTCTGGTCAGGTTGATCGTGCTCCGGTGTGGTCAATAACCCCTCGGAAGTTGGTTTAGCGATTGCTAAGACGCGACGTCTCGCACGTTTGTAGTCGGATCGTCAAGGTCGACTCCCACAGAAAATGATAGCCACCATCTCAACGAAACATCGGGACATCTTTGCCTCTATTAAGTGGTATCAGATTTCCAGGTTGCTCGGTGAGATTTTACAGTTTTTCGTAGTTTAGATCGAGTCTGTTCTTCATACCTACAGTCCATGAAAAAGCAAAAAAATATTTAGGGTTAGTTCATCATATCCGAACCAATCTGAGCCTTTGCATAATCTTTTTAGGGTTTTGCATTGCTGAATTTGCGGTTGCATCGTCGTGTCTAGTTGTTGGTCTTAGTGTCTAGTCCTTTAGAGTTTCGAGTTCTGTTCACAAGTTGTCACGCCGCCATTGCATCATCATCGTCACTGCTGCCATATACCACCATCATTGTCACCACTGCCACATACCACCATTGTCATCACCGCTGCCATATATCACCATCGTCATCACCGCTACCATATACCACATATCCACCGCCATCACGATAATCCGAGTCCACCTCCATCACAGATTAACCACTAGTCCGTGTTCCACCGCCCTACATATATCCGCCACCAATCCGAGTTTCCACCAAATTTATCTCCGCCACCAGTCCTAGTCCGAGTCCAGTATTTGTTGCTTTGTTTCCGGTTTCCAAATCACGCGATACTTCGAGTCGTGACCAAGTCGGACTCCCCAACTTCCGTGCTACCAGCAGTAGAAAAATAGTTCCAGTTTCAAAAAAAACTAAGTCTGTAAAATTCTGGTAGGCAGTTTTTAGACCATTTATAGACTTTTCCGAAAAAATTGTTGCGGAGCCAAAAAAATAGGAAAAAAGTGAAAAAAATTAAAAAAAATTAGAGCGTGCTCCTCCCTTGTTTACGTGCAGCGTTGTGATTTTGTTAGTGTTCTAGGCTCGCGTCTCTAGCACAATCTAGCCTAGGATCAGCACAGTACCGTCGTTGAGCGTTTATTCAACTTTGCATCTCTGAATTGATTATTGCTGACCCTTTTTGCTACCATATTATAAGCCTTCCCAGCTCCACATACATCTACGTCGTGCGTTTGACTCTCTCTGGTAATCGCTCTATCCAAGCTTTGAGAGTTTTGACTACGACGGTTGCCGATCACCGCCTGCTGTTGGGTAAGAACTGGTAAGAATTTGAGATTTGCTTGACGAATTTGTGACACCCACCACCACCTCTTGTTAGCAGTCTGTAGGATCATATTCTTGTGTGTTTGTATTGCTGCTAACCATGGCAGGATCACAAGCCAGCGACACTGACTGGGAGAACATGACGAATAAGGAGTTGCATGATAAATTTCAGCAAATGATGAGTGGGCATGCGCAAGATGTGCTAAACAGATTTGAAGAGGCCATGGAGAAGATAGATGGCATGGAGAAGACATTCGAAACAAAGCTCGATAAGAAGTTTAATGAATTGCCCGCGTGTCTTCCACCACCACCACCGGCTGCACCTAACGCACCTCTACAACAACAACAACAACAACAACAACGTCACCTTCCAAATCAAGTGGGACGAGCACAATGCGATCCCATTGACCATGGGAAAAATTCTGGTGCCGCTGTTGATGCTTCTGCAGCTCCTGCTGCTACTGCAGAGGTGGAGGACCATTACGAGGATGAGGTTGATCAAAATCAGAACTACATGCAACCACCAGCACCACCACCACCAGGTCGTCCTCAGGTATATCATCGCAACGGTAGGGCTGCACCACCACATGAGGTACGAGATCATGACCATTTTCCTAAACTGAAATTGAATATTCCACCATTTGGGGGTAGATATGTTCCTGATATATATCTTACTTGGGAGTTAGAAACTGAACAACGTTTTACATGTTTACAATATCCTGAGGAGAGACGTGTTCCTGCTACTGTTTGTGCTTTCACTAGCTTCGCATGTGTTTGGTGGTCTGAACATTGTAGATTATATCCTATTCCAGCTACTTGGGCTGCTTTGAAAACTGCTATGCGTACTCGTTGGGTTCCACCATATTATCAACGTGAATTAATTCAAAAATTGCAGCATTTAAGACAAGGAAGAAAAAAATCTGTAGAAGAATATTATCAGGAATTACAAACTGGCATGATTAGATGTGGTATTGTTGAGGAGAATGAAGCTATGCTTGCACGTTTTATGGGTGGATTAAATAGAGAGATTCGAACCATTCTAGAGTATAAGGAGTATAATAATATCACTCGTTTATTCCATCTTACTTGTAAAGCTGAACGTGAAGTGCAGGATCGACAGGCATTGACGCGAACTAACTTTTCTGCAGGTCGATCTTCATCATGGACACCACGTGCATCCTCTACTTCCACTACACCAGCATCTCCATTAGGTGCCACCTCCAGCTGTGATACAAGAAAGCAGGCACAACCACCACTATCTACCAAGAGCACACCTGCCGGGCCTGCGCAGAGCTCTTCTTCTTCCATGGCATCAACAGGGCACACAAAGTGTTATTATTTGTCGTCATTGTAAGGGAAGAGGACATTTTGCGAGAGAATGCAAATCTCAGCGTGTGATGATTGCTACTCAGGATGGTGGGTATGAGTCCGCTAGTGACTATGATGAGGAGACTTTGGCTCTTATTACACATGAAGAACACGGTGGAGATGATTCTGATCATGAAACGCAATACATGGCTACTGAAGATGCTGATAGGTATGAATGTTTAGTTGCTCAACGTGTTTTGAGTGTGCATGTTACACAAGCTGAGCAAAATCAGAGGCATAATTTGTTCAATACAAAAGGAGTTGTGAAGGAACATTCTATTCGCTCATCATAGATGGAGGGAGCTGCAACAACTTGGCTAGCATGGAGATGGTGGAGAAGCTCTCTCTCACCACAAGACCGCATCCACATCCTTACTACATTCAATGGTTCAACAACAGCGGCAAGGTTAAGGTAACACATATTGTTCGTGTGCATTTTAGTATCTCTACATATGCTGATTATGTTGATTGTGATGTGGTACCCATGCAAGCATGTTCCTTATTACTTGGTAGACCATGGCAATTTGATAAAAATTCTATACACCATGATAGAAATAATCAGTATACTCTTGTTCATAAGGATAGCCATATTACTTTGCTTCCTATGGCTCCTGAATTCATTTTGAAAGATGACATTAATAGAGCTAATAAAGCAAAACAGGAGAAAAATAAGAGTGAAAATCAGATTGTGGCAAAAGAATTTGAGCAACAAATGAAACATAATAATAAACCATCTAGAGTTGCTTCTGAAAATAAATTGAAAAGTGCATGTTTACTTGCCACAAAATCTGATATTGATGAGCTAGATTTTAGCAAATCTGTTTGCTATGCTTTTGTAACACCCCGGATGTAACTTTCCCTATTTGTACTCCAACTCTTGCCGTTTCGGTGTTAAGTTAATTTATTATCTCGGGTTCGGGTTTTTGTCTCCGTGTGTTGTTGTCGTTGTCATGCATCTCATATCATGGCATCATGTGCATTGCATTTGCATACGTGTTCGTCTCATGCATTCGAGCATTTTCCCCGTTGTCCGTTTTGCATTTCGGCGCTTCGTTCTCCTCCGGTGGTCATTTCTAGCTTTCTTTCGTGTGTGGGGTTTAAACATTTCCGGATTGGACCGAGACTTGCCAAGCGGCCTTGGTTTACTACCGGTAGACCGCCTGTCAAGTTTCGTATCATTTGGACTTCGTTTGATACTCCAACGGTTAACCGAGGGACCGAAAAGGCCTCATGTGTGTTGCAGCCCAACACCCCTCCAATTTGGCCCAAAACCCACCTAACTCTGCTCCATCGTCTAGAGCGTTCGATCACGATCACGTGGCCGAAAACCGCACCTCATTTGGACTCTCCTAGCTCCCTCTATGCCTATAAATAGGTCCTCCTCAAAAATCTCGGATCCCCCTCCCCGAAACCCTAATTTTTCCCTCTCTGCGTCGGCCGGACACGTCCGCGCCGCCACCGCCGCCCAATCGCGCGCCGCCACCTGTCCCGCCGCCGCCGCCTCCCACCGCGCGGCGCGGGAGCCC
>NC_041380.1:235045996-235063039 GCF_002162155.2 Triticum dicoccoides | reverse complement strand
CGCAGCTGCCGCCGCCGACTCCGCCCCGGCCGGATCCACCGCCGCCGACCTTGGCCGCCGCCGTCCTCACCATCTCCGGCGAACCGCGCCGCCGCCTCGATTCGCGTGCGTGTACAGTAAACCCTAGATCCCGCGAGGTGTTTTTTTCTCTAAGTCCTCAAATCTCAGATTCAAGTGCTTCTGTTCACGGCTCCGTAACTTTGCATCCGTAGCTCCGATTTATGCATATGGCATATCAAAATGTTCATCTCAGAGAGTACATCATTTCATTCCATTGCATCATTTTCATTTGAGCTCATCTTGATGCCCGAAATGCTGTTAGAAGAGGGCTACTTGAGTTAATTGTCAGATCTGCTACTCCGTTTAGCACTTTTATCATTTTTGCCATGATTAATGTGTGCATGCTATGCCCGTGAGTTCTACATGTGTTTTGTTAAGGGTTTTGCCATCTCTCCAGAGGTGAAACCCATATATTTTTAGAATGTGTGTGGTGACTAGTGCAAGCTTGCAAAGTGGTGCACTTGCTAATTCTGTTTTCAGGGACTTAGTAATTTCACTAAGTCCTGGAGCGGTTTATTGTTGAAAATATGCCCTAGAGGCAATAATAAAAGTATTATTATTATATTTCCTTGTTCATGATAATTGTCTTTTATTCATGCTATAACTGTATTATCCGGAAATCGTAATACACGTGTGAATATATAGACCACAATATGTCCCTAGTGAGCCTCTAGTTGACTAGCTCGTTGTGATCAACAGATAGTCATGGTTTCCTGGCTATGGACATTGGATGTCGTTGATAACGGGATCACATCATTAGGAGAATGATGTGATGTACAAGACCCAATCCTAAGACTAGCACAAAAGATCGAGTAGTTCATTTGCTAGAGCTTTGCGAATGTCAAGTATCTCTTCCTTTGACCATGAGATCGTATAACTCCTGGATACCGTAGGAGTGCTTTGGGTGTATCAAACGTCACAACGTAACCGGGTGACTATAAAGGTGCACTACAGGTATCTCCGAAAGTATCTATTGTTTTATGCGGATCGAGACTGGGATTTGTCACTCCGTGTAAACGGAGAGGTATCTCTGGGCCCACTCGGTAGGACATCATCATATGCGCAATGTGACCAAGGATTTGATCACGGGATGATGTGTTACGGAACAAGTAAAGTGACTTGCCGATAACGAGATTGAACAAGGTATTTGATACCGACGATCGAATCTCGGGCAAGTAAAATACCGCTAGACAAAGGGAATTGAATACGGGATTGATTAAGTCCTTGACATCGTGTTTCATCCGATGAGATCATCGTGGAACATGTGGAAGCCATCATGGGTATCCAGATCCCGCTGTTGGTTATTGACCAGAGAACATCTCGGTCATGTCTGCATGTCTCCCGAACCCGTAGGGTCTACACACTTAAGGTTCGATGACGCTAGGGTTATAAAGGAAGCTTGTATGTGGTTACCGAATGTTGTTCGGAGTCCCGGATGAGATCCTGGACGTCACGAGGAGTTCCGGAATGGTCCGGAGGTAAAGATTTATATATAGGAAGTCCTGTTTCGGCCATCGGGACAAGTTTCGGGGTCATCGGTATTGTACCGGGACCACCGGAAGGGTCCCGGGGGCCCACCGGGTGGGGCCACCTGCCCCGGGGGGCCACATGGGCTGTAGGGGGTGCGCCTTGGCCTACATGGGCCAAGGGCACCAGCCCCTAGAGGCCCATGCGCCAAGATAAAGGAAAAAGGGGAGAGTCCTAAAGGGGGAAGGCACCTCCGAGGTGCCTTGGGGAGGATGGACTCCTCCCCATCCTTAGCCGCACCCCTTCCTTGGAGGAGGGGGCAAGGCTGCGCCCTCCCCCTCTCCCTTGGCCCTATATATAGTGGGGAAAAGGAGGAGCAATCATACCTAAGGCCTTTGGTTGCCTCCCTCTCCCTCCCGTGACACATCTCCTCTCCCGTAGGTGCTCGGCGAAGCCCTGCAGGATTGCCACGCTCCTCCATCACCACCGCACCGTTGTGCTGCTGCTGGATGGAGTCTTCCTCAACCTCTCCCTCTCCCCTTGCTGGATCAAGGCGTGGGAGACGTCACCGAGCTGTACGTGTGTTGAACGCGGAGGTGCTGTCCGTTCGGCACTTGATCATCGGTGATCTGAATCACGACGAGTACGACTCCATCAACCCCGTTCACTTGAATGCTTCCGCTTAGCGATCTACAAGGGTATGTAGATGCAAACTCTCCTCTCCTTTCTACTCGTTGCTGGTCTCTCCATAGATAGATCTTGGTGTTTCGTAGGAAAAATTTTGAATTTCTGCTACGTTCCCCAACAGTGGCATCATGAGCTAGGTCTATTGCGTAGATTCTTTGCACGAGTAGAACACAAAGTAGTTGTGGGCGTTGATGTTGTTCAATATGCTTACCGTTACTAGTCCAATCTTGTTTCGACGGTATTGTGGGATGAAGCGGCCCGGACCGACCTTACACGTACTCTTACGTGAGACAGGTTCCACCGATTGACATGCACTTGGTGCATAAGGTGGCTAGCGGGTGCCAGTCTCTCCCACTTTAGTCGGAACGGATTCGATGAAAAGGGTCCTTATGAAGGGTAAATAGCAATTGGCATATCACGTTGTGGTTTTGCGTAGGTAAGAAACGTTCTTGCTAGAAACCCATAGCAGCCACGTAAAACATGCAAACAACAATTAGAGGACGTCTAACTTGTTTTTGCAGGGTATGCCATGTGATGTGATATGGCCAAAAGGATGTGATGAATGATATATGTGATGTATGAGATTGATCATGTTCTTGTAATAGGATTCACGACTTGCATGTCGGTGAGTATGACAACCGGCAGGAGCCATAGGAGTTGTCTTTATTTATTGTATGACCTGCGTGTCATTGAAGAACGCCATGTAAACTACTTTACTTTATTGCTAAACGCGTTAGTCATAGAAGTAGTAGTCGTTGGCGTGACAACTTCATGAAGACACGATGATGGAGATCATGATGATGGAGATCATGGTGTCATGCCGGTGACAAGATGATCATGGAGCCCCGAAGATGAAGATCAAAGGAGCTATATGATATTGGCCATATCATGTCACTACTCTTATTTGATTGCATGTGATGTTTATCATGTTTATACATCTTATTTGCTTAGAACGACGGTAGTAAATAAGATGATCCCTCATTAAAATTTCAAGAAGTGTTCTCCCCTAACTGTGCACCGTTGCTACAGTTCGTCGTTTCGAAGCTCCACGTGATGATCGGGTGTGATAGATTCTTACGTTCACATACAACGGGTGTAAGACAGTTTTACACAGCAAAAACACTTAGGGTTAACTTGACGAGCCTAGCATGTACAGACATGGCCTCGGAACACGGAGACCGAAAGGTCGAGCATGAGTCGTATAGAAGATACGATCAACATGAAGATGTTCACCGATGATGACTAGTCCGTCTCACGTGATGATCGGACACGGCCTAGTTTGACTCGGATCATGTAATCACTTAGATGACTAGAGGGATGTCTATCTGAGTGGGAGTTCATAAGATGAACTTAATTATCCTGAACATAGTCAAAAGACCTTTTGCAAATTATGTCGTAGCTCGCGCTATAGTTCTACTGTTTAGATATGTTCCTAGAGAAAATATAGTTGAAAGTTGATAGTAGCGATTATGCGATCAGTAGAAAGCTTATGTCCTTAATGCACTGCTCAGTGTGCTGAACCCCAAACGTCGTTTGTGGATGTTTCGAACATCGAACATACACGTTTTGATAACTACGTGATAGTTCAGTTAAATGGTTTAAGTAGAGGCACCAAAGACGTTTTTCGAAACGTCGCGGAACATATGAGATGTTTCGAGGGCTGAAATTGGGATTTCAAGCTCGTGCCCACGTCAAGAGGTATGAGACCTCCGACAATTTTCTTAGCCTACAAACTAAGGGAGAAAAGCTCAATCGTTGAGCTTGTGCTCAGATTGTCTGAGTGCAACAATCACTTGAATCGAGTGGGAGTTGATCTTCCAAATGAGATAGTGATGTTTCTCCAAAGTCATTGCCACCAAGCTGCTAGAGCTTCGTGATGAACTATAACATATCAGGGATAGATAAGATGATCCTTGAGGTATTCACGATGTTTGACACCGCGAAAGTAGAAATCAAGAAGGAGCATCAATTGTTGATGGTTGGTGAAACCACTAGTTTCAAGAAGGGCAAGGGAACAAAGGGATACTTCATGAAACGGTAAATCAGCTGCTGCACCAATGAAGAAACCCGAGGTTGAACCCAAACCCGAGACTAAGTGCTTCTGTAATAAGGGGAACAACCACTGGAGCAGGATTACCCTAGATACTTGGTAGATGAGAAGGCTGGCAAGGTCGATAGAAGTATATTGGATATACATTATGTTAATGTGTACTTTACTAGTACTCCTAGTAGCACCAGGGTATTGGATACCGGTTCGGTTGCTAAGTATTAGTAACTCGAAATAAAAGCTACGGAATAAACGGAGACTAGCTAAAGGTGAGCTGACGATATATGTTGGAAGTGTTTCCAAGGTTGATATGATCAAGCATCGCACGCTCCCTCTACCACCGAGATTGGTGTTTGCGTTGAGCATAGACATGATTGGATTATGTCTATCGCAATACGGTTATTCATTTAAGGAGAATAATGGTTACTCTGTTTATTTGAATAATACCTTCAATGGTATTACACCTAAAATGAATGGTTTATTGAATCTCGATCGTAGTGATACACATTTTCATGCCAAAAGATATAAGATAGTAATGATAGTACCACTTACTTGTGGCACTGCCATGTAAGTCATAATGGTATAAAACGCATGAAGAAGCTCCATGTTGATGGATCTTTGGACTCACTCGTTTTTGAAAAGTTTGAGACATGCGAACCATGTCTATTGGTATATATGCATGAAGAAACTCCATGCAAATGGACCGTGTGAACTCACTTGATTTTGAATCACTTGAGATATGCAAATCATACCACATAGGCAAGATGACTGAAAAGCCTCGGTTTCAGTAAGATGGAACAAGATAGCAACTTATTAGAAGTAACACATTTTGATGTGTGCAGTCCAATGAGTGCTGAGGCATGCAGTGAATATCGTTATGTTCTTACTTCACAGATGATTCGAGTAGATGTTGAGAATATTTACTTGATGAAACACAAGTCTGAATCATTGAATGGCTCAAGTAATTTCAGAGTGAAGTAGAAGATCATTGTGACAAGAGGATAAAATGTCTATGATATGATCATAGAGATGAATATCTGAGTTACGAGTTTTTGGCACACAATTAAGACATTGTGGAAATTGTTTCGCAATTAATACCACCTGGAACACCATAATGTGATGGTGTGTCCGAACATCATAGTTGCACCCTATTGGATATGGTGCGTACCATGATGTCTCTTATCGAATTACCACTATCGTTCATGGGTTAGGCATTAGAGACAACCACATTCACTTTAAATAGGGCACCACGTAATTCCGATGAGATGACACCGTATGAATTATGGTTTAGAGAAACCTAAGTTGTCGTTTCTTAAAAGTTTGGGGCTGCGACGCTTATATGAAAAAGTTTCAGGTTGATAAGCTCGAACCCAAAGCGGATAAAATGCATCTTCATAGGAAACCCAAAACAGTTGGGTATACCTCCTAATTCAGATCCGAAAGCAATATGGATTGTTTCTAGAATCGGGTCCTTTCTCGAGGAAAAGTTTCTCTCGAAAGAATTGAGTGGGAGGATGGTGGAGACTTGATAGGGTTATTGAACCATCACTTCAACCAGTGTGTATCAGGGCACAGGAAGTTGTTCCTGTGGCACCTACACCAATTGAAGTGGAAGCTTATGATATTGATCATGAAACTTCGGATCAAGTCACTACCAAACCTCGTGGGATGACAAGGATGCGTACTACTTCAGAGTGGTACGTAATCCTGTCTTGAAAGTCATGTTGCTGGACAACAATGAACCTACGAGCTATGGAGAAGCGATGGTGGGCCCGGATTCCGATAAATGGCTTGAGGCCATAAAATCCGAGAACGGATCCATGGACTTTGGTGGACTTGCCCAATGATCGGCAAGCCATTAAGATAAATGGATCTTTAAGAAGAAGACGGACGTGGATGGTAATGTCACCGTCCATGAAGCTCGACTTGTGGCGAAAAGTTTTTCACAAGTTCAAGGAGTTGACTACGATGAAATTTTCTCACTCGTAGCGATGCTTAAAGTCCGTTGGAATCATGTTAGCATTAGCTGCATTTATGAAATCTGGCAGATGGATGTCAAGACAAGTTTCCTTACTAGTTTTCGTAAGGAAAGGTTGTAAGCAATACAATCAGAAAAGTTTTGTCAATCCTGAGGATGCTAAAAGGTATGCTAGCTCCAGCGATCCTTCTAAGGACTGGAGTAAGCATCTCGGAGTTGGAATGTATGCTTTGATGATGATCAAAGATTTTGGGTTTGTACAAAGTTTATGAGAAACTTGTATTTCCAAAGAAGTGAGTGGGAGCACTATAGAATTTCTGATGAGTATATGTTGTTGACATATTGATGATCAGAAATGATGTAGAATTTCTAGAAAGCATATAGGGTTATTTGAAAGGTGTTTTTCAATAGAAAACCTGGATTAAGCTACTTGAACATTGAGCATCAAGATCTATAAGGATAGATCAAAATGCTTAATAATACTTTCAAATGAGCACATACCTTGACATGATCTTGAAGGTGTTCAAGATGGATCAGTCAAAGAAGGAGTTCTTGCCTGAGTTGTAAGGTACGAAGTTAAGACTTAAAGCTCGACCACGGCAGAATAGAGAGAAAGGACGAAGGTCGTCCCCTATGCTTAAGACGTAGGCTCTTCAGTATGCTATGCTGTGTACCGCACCTGAAGTGTGCCTCGCCATGAGTCAGTCAAGGGGTACAAGAGTGATCCAAGAATGGCTCACAGGACAGCGGTCAAAGTTATCCTTAGTAACTAGTGGACTAAGGAATTTTCTCGATTATGGAGGTGGTAAAAGAGTTCGTCGTAAAGGTTACGACGATGCAAGTTTGACACCTATCCGGATAGCTCTGAGTAGAGATACCGGATACATATAATGGAGCAACAATTTAGAATAGCTCCAAGTAGAACAGTTATTTGGAATAGCTCCAAATAGAGCGTGGTAGCTGCATCTAGGAGATGACATAGAGATTTGTAAAACACACACGGATCTGAAAGGTTCAGACCCGTTGACTAAAACCTCTCTCACAAGCAACATGATCAAACTTAAAACTCATTGAGTATTAATCACATAGTGATGTGAACTAGACTACTGATTCTAGTAAACTCTTGGGTGTTAGTCACATGGCGATGTGACCTGTGAGTGTTAATCACATGGCGATGTGAACTAGATTATTGACTCTAGTGCAAGTGGGAGACTGTTGGAAATATGCCCTAGAGGCAATAATAAAAGTATTATTATTATATTTCCTTGTTCATGATAATAGTCTTTTATTCATGCTATAACTGTATTATCCGGAAATCGTAATACACGTGTGAATACATAGACCACAATATGTCCCTAGTGAGCCTCTAGTTGACTAGCTCGTTGTGATCAACAGATAGTCATGGTTTCCTGGCTATGGACATTGGATGTCGTTGATAACGGGATCACATCATTAGGAGAATGATGTGATGGACAAGACCCAATCCTAAGACTAGCATAAAAGATCGAGTAGTTCATTTGCTAGAGCTTTGCGAATGTCAAGTATCTCTTCCTTTGACCATGAGATCGTATAACTCCTGGATACCGTAGGAGTGCTTTGGGTGTATCAAACGTCACAACGTAACTGGGTGACTATAAAGGTGCACTACAGGTATCTCCGAAAGTATCTATTGTTTTATGCGGATCGAGACTGGGATTTGTCACTCCGTGTAAACGGAGAGGTATCTCTGGGCCCACTCGGTAGGACATCATCATATGCGCAATGTGACCAAGGATTTGATCACGGGATGATGTGTTACGGAACGAGTAAAGTGACTTGCCGATAACGAGATTGAACAAGGTATTTGATACCGACGATCGAATCTCGGGCAAGTAAAATACCGCTAGACAAAGGGAATTGAATACGGGATTGATTAAGTCCTTGACATCGTGTTTCATCCGATGAGATCATCGTGGAACATGTGGGAGCCATCATGGGTATCCAGATCACACTGTTGGTTATTGACCAGAGAACATCTCGGTCATGTCTGCATGTCTCCCGAACCCGTAGGGTCTACACACTTAAGGTTCGATGACGCTAGGGTTATAAAGGAAGCTTGTATGTGGTTACCGAATGTTGTTCGGAGTCCCGGATGAGATCCCGGACGTCACGAGGAGTTCCGGAATGGTCCGGAGGTAAAGATTTATATATAGGAAGTCCTGTTTCGGCCATCGGGACAAGTTTCGGGGTCATCGGTATTGTACCGGGACCACCGGAAGGGTCCCGGGGGCCCACCGGGTGGGGCCACCTGCCCCGGGGGGCCACATGGGCTGTAGGGGGTGCGCCTTGGCCTACATGGGCCAAGGGCACCAGCCCCTAGAGGCCCATGCGCCAAGATAAAGGAAAAAGGGGAGAGTCCTAAAGGGGGAAGGCACCTCCGAGGTGCCTTGGGGAGGATGGACTCCTCCCCATCCTTAGCCGCACCCCTTCCTTGGAGGAGGGGGCAAGGCTGCGCCCTCCCCCTCTCCCTTGGCCCTATATATAGTGGGGAAAAGGAGGAGCAATCATACCTAAGGCCTTTGGTTGCCTCCCTCTCCCTCCCGTGACACATCTCCTCTCCCGTAGGTGCTCGGCGAAGCCCTGCAGGATTGCCACGCTCCTCCATCACCACCGCACCGTTGTGCTGCTGCTGGATGGAGTCTTCCTCAACCTCTCCCTCTCCCCTTGCTGGATCAAGGCGTGGGAGACGTCACCGAGCTGTACGTGTGTTGAACGCGGAGGTGCTGTCCGTTCGGCACTTGATCATCGGTGATCTGAATCACGACGAGTACGACTCCATCAACCCCGTTCACTTGAACGCTTCCGCTTAGCGATCTACAAGGGTATGTAGATGCAAAATCTCCTCTCCTTTCTACTCGTTGCTGGTCTCTCCATAGATAGATCTTGGTGTTTCGTAGGAAAAATTTTGAATTTCTGCTACGTTATGTTCTTGTTGTTTCCTAGTGATCCGTGCCTCTTTTGAGGATGATCAGTAAAGATGTTTTGTTAATATTGTAGTGTCTATCCATCCATGCCTTTGTTTGCAATTGTGGAGCATCCTAGCTTGAGTCAATCGAGCTCTACTTTTGCTACTTTGTGAATCTGGGCAGATTGTCAACTTGTTTGCAATTTTGCCGGTGATGTTGTAGTTGATCCGTGCATGCTATGCTGTTGTTCTTGCCATTTCTAGCTTGCATTTTGTGCCTTCTTGATGGAGGTATGCTTTTCTTGCCATGACTTGCACCGTAGTGAGTGCATCGAGCTCGTAAGCATGCCTACTTGAGTTATATTTCAGCTTGTGTCAGTTTTCACTAAGTCTGAAAACTGATTATGTTTTTGCTATATTCACATGCTTGCAATTGTATTTTCTGATCCCTTTTGGCTCAAGGTCACTAAGGGACTTTTGTTAAGCTCTTTGAGTAGCTCCATGCCATGCTTTACTTTGTCATGTTCAGGTCCTGTAGCATGTAGTTTTGTTGCTCCGAAGAGGGCTACCTGGTCTGAAATTCCAGACAAGTGTTAATTTCACTAAGTCTGAGAACTGTTTGTCATATGCATTTTTGCCATGCTTGTTTGAACCTGTTAATGGATGATTTGGCCGTAGCTCAGTGCTAGACTTTTGTTAAGCATCTTGTGTGCATCCCTGCCCTGTATTTTGTTGTCATATTTGGTGGTTGTAGCATGTTCATTGCGTTGCATTTAGATGCCTACTTGCTGTAAATCGCAGACCGGTGTCATTTTTGAATCGCTTGCCATTTCCAAACCGTAACTCCGATTCTGGCGTTCTTTATATCGTTTTCAAGCAATTTCATCTCATATTTCCAGTGGCACACTTGGATTTCCAAGTTGAGGCCAGGTTCATGCATTTCCTGAGATATCGAGTCTGATCGGAATGTCTTGGGAGGAGGTCTATTCCTTCATTGACCGTGAGAGCTTGTCATGGGCTAAGTTGGAACTCCCCTGTAGGGATTTGAACTTTCGAAAGCCGTGCCCGCGGTTATGGGTAGATGGGAATTTGTTAATGTCCGGTTGTAGATAACTTGAACCTTAACTTAATTAAAATGAATCAACTGAGTGTGTTACCGTGATGGCATCTTCTCGGTGGAGTCCGAGAAGTGGACACGGTGTTGGAGTAATGTTTGCGCAGGTTGCTCTCTAGTTTCTCGCTCGTGCTTTGCCTCCTCTTCTCGCTCTCTTCTGCAAATAAGTTAGCCACCATACTTGCTAGACGCTTGCTGCAGCTCCACTCATATTTTACCTTGCCTTACCTATAAGCTTAAATAGTCTTGATCGCGAGGGTGCAAGATTGCTGAGTCCCTGTGGCTCACAGATTACTATTACACCAGATGCAGGGCCTGATGATTCCGCTCCAGGAGACGCTTATGAGCTCAAGTGGGAGTTCGACGAAGACTCTCAACGTTACTATGTTTCCTTTCCCGACGATCAGTAGTGGTGCCCAGTTGGGGGTGATTGGGACGGTGTCACATGTTGGGTTATCTTTTATTTTGACGCCGTAGTCGGGCCATGAGTGTTTGGATGATGTAATGTTATTTATGTACTTGATTGACGTGGCGAGTGTAAGCCAACTATGTTTTCTCCCCTTTATTATTATTTATATTACATGGGATGTTGTGAAGATTGCCTAACTTGCGACTTATGCCTTCAATGCGATTATGCCTCTAAGTCGTGCCTCGACACGTGGGAGCTATAGTTGCATTGAGGGTGTTACAAGTTGGTAATCAGAGCCTTCCCTGACCTTAGGAGCCCCATTGCTTGATCGTTATTAGCGACCGAGTTGTGTCTAGAAAAATGTTTTGAGTCTTTTAGGAATTATATATCGGAGAGTTTAGGAATTCTTTTTTACTTCCCAGTCTCCTCATCGCTCTGGTAAGGCATCCTGACGTAGAGTTTTGACTTTTCTCTTCTCAAATTTCACTAAATTTTTTTTTAGGATCACGCCGGTATCTTGGAATTGTTCCGATGGTTTTATGATGAGAACATTGTCTTGGTGCCTCCTGTCAGGGGTATAGTGGAAGTGTCCCGGGGAGTTGAGCTCTGAGGTGTTGTCATCATAATTTTATCATTGCAGTTCTAGAATACCTGAGTTTAGTACGCCGACATCGAAAATCTCTTTTATGCAGTTCGTTGGTGAGATAACCTCGACGCCACCCAGTACTGGGGCGGGAGTTCGGGAGTATCGCCATAACTTGTATAACGGATGCTTTTCGAAGGTTGAGGTAGATGGTTTCCGAAGGTTTCTTGGTTATGTGTTGAAGGATGGATACAGCTGGATGTAGGATTTGCTAGTTTGGGTGAGATATTATGCTTCCCCTGTATCCCCAACACCTGATTGCATAACCGGAAAGGTCCGGGAGTTTCATAGGTGGGAATTCTAGTAGATCTAGTTCTTCTTCCACGGATATTGGTTTGAGATTGGGATTTCTTACCGATTATTCGTTCTTGATCCGTACCTTGTTGATTTATTTCTCTACCTTAATTCAATGTGGCTTCTCAATTTATGGATATGTGACCATTTCAAGAGGAATGCATTCGTTCATTTTGTTCGGATGTGAAGACTATATGTTGCAATTTTCATTCCGTTGGATTCAGCTTCAATATTTATCTGTCAATGTGCTAATGGTGGTCAACCTCTTCAGGATGGCTCCTCCAACGCGCACGACTCCGAATCCTGATCCGCCACCACCTCCACCTCCTCCGGAGGCATGGCAAGCTGTGATGGCCGCAACCAATGCAAACACACAGTTGATCATGCAAATTCTTCAAGAGCGCAACCAAGGGAATCAAGGCAGCAATCAGAGTCACTTTGCTACACTCAACCAGTTCCTTGCTAACGGGCCAAAGACTTTCAGCAATTGTGTTGAGGCAACTGATGCTGACGATTGGCTAGTGGATCTGTGCAAGCATTTCGAGTGCAGTAACGTCAGGCCTGAGGACTTTGTTAAGTTCGCTTCCTTCCAACTCAAAGATCAAGCTGCAGAATGGTTCCAGCAGTACAAGGATTCCAGAGGTGGACGTGTTATCACTTGGGATGATTTCCGTCGAGATTTCCGAGCTCATCATATTCCGCAGAGCGTGGTTGAAAGCAAGCGTGAGGAATTCCACAATCTGAAGCAAGGCTCTTTGTCTGTCTATGACTACAACAAGTTGTTCCAGAAGCTCGCCCGCTTTGCCAAGCAGGACGTCCCTGATGAGAAGAGCATGATATACCAGTTCAGGGGTGGTCTCAGAGAAGATATCCAACTAGCTCTTGTTCTCTTTGAGCCCTTGAGGTACGATGAGTTCTACAACATGGCACTGAAGCAAGAGGCTGCTCAGTTGAGGTGTGATGCTTCTAAGAAGCGAGTCAGAGATGTTACTCCTTCTTCCTCTACTCAAGTGGCCAAGCAGCAGAAGTATTGGCTTCCTCCTCCTCCGTTCCGTCAGCCGTATCAGCAAAAGAGCAAAGGTGGCAGTGGTTCTTCCCACCCACCCAACCCTGGCTTTCAGAACAAGACTTCGTCTCAAGCTCCAAGATCGAGTGCTCCATATCACCGTCCGCTTTCAGAGGTCACATGCAACAAGTGCCAACAGAAGGGTCACTATGCCAACAAGTGTTTCAACCAGAGGCGTCTTCCTCCTCCTCCTCCTGTCAGAACGGCAAGTACAGCTGTGGTCAAGCATAACCCCAAGCATGCCAAGGTCAATTTGATGAATGCAGCTCAGGCAGAGGACTCGTCAGATGTGATCATGGGTAACCTTCCTATTAATGATATTCCCGCAAAAGTACTTTTTGACTCTAGTGCATCGCATTCCTTCATGTCATTCCCATTTGCATCGGAGAACAATTTTAGTACTAAGGCTTTACCCAGAGCTATGCAAGTCGTCTCTCTGGCTAAGCGTCTGAGTTCTAGTTTGATGGTTCCGGATATTTCTATCTTGATGGGTGATTTCAAGTTTCTGGCTTCTCCAATGGTTCTTGGTAACTCGGATATTGATCTTATTCTCGGGATGGATTGGCTTTCTAAGCACAAGGCTCAGCTTGATTGTGCAGCCAGGCAGATTCAATTGACTCATTCGTCTGAGGATGTAATTGTCTTTGCCGCTCGGGATAATACCATCCGTCTGTTTTCTCTCAATGAGAAGGGTGAATTGGATGCCATCTCTCAAATTCCAGTCGTTTGCGAATATCAAGACGTCTTTCCAGAAGAGCTTCCAGGAATGCCTCCGCACCGGCCAGTTGAATTCGTTATTGATCTTGAGCCTGGTACGGAACCTGTGTGCAAGCGTCCTTACAAGCTCGGACCTGAAGAGTTGAAGGAGCTGAAGAAGCAACTTGATATTCAAGAGAAAATGGGTCTCATCCGGCCTAGTTCTTCTCCGTGGGGTTGTGGTGTTCTTTTTGTGAAGAAGAAGGATGGAACGGACCGACTTTGTGTTGATTACCGTCCAGTGAACAAGAAGACCATCAAGAACAAATACCCACTTCCCAACATCAATGAGCTGTTCGAACAACTCAAAGGTGCCCAAGTATTCTCCAAGCTTGATCTCCGTATGGGTTATCACCAGATTCGCATTCATGAAGAAGATAATCCCAAGACGGCCTTCAGGACAAGCTTTGGTTACACTGTCATGTCTTTTGGCCTCGCCAACGCTCCTCCGACTTTCTCTGGCATGATGAATTTCATCTTCAACGCCTACACCAATGACTTCATTTTGGTCTATCTCGACGACATTCTGGTTTTCTCGAAGGACAAGGAAGACCATGCCAAGCACTTGCGTTTGGTTCTTGATAAGCTCAGAGAACACAAGTTCTACGCCAAGTTCTCCAAGTGTGAATTTTGGCTTGATGAGGTTCTTTATCTTGGTCATATCATCTCTGCCAAGGGCATTGCCATGAATCCTGAGAAGGTGTCTGCAATTGTGAATTGGGAACCTCCTCAGAACGTGAAGCAACTCCGTAGCTTCCTCGGTCTCGCAAGCTATTGCCGAAGATTCGTTGAAAACTTTTCTAAGATCGCGAAGCCTCTCTCTAATCTTCTCCAGAAGCACGTCAAGTATGTTTGGTCTCCGAAGTGTGACATTGCTTTCAACACTTTGAAAGAGAAATTGATCACTGCTCCAGTTCTGACTCCGCCTGATGAATCCAAGCCGTACGAGGTCTTTTGTGATGCCTCTCTCCAAGGTCTTGGCGCAGTGTTGATGCAAGAGAAGAAAGTTGTTGCTTATACCTCTCGCCAGTTGAAGCCTAATGAGAAGAATTACCCCACTCATGATCTCGACTTGGCGGCAGTTGTGCATGCTCTTTTGACTTGGAGACATCTTCTATTGGGAAGAAAAGTGGACATTTTCACTGATCACAAGAGTCTCAAGTACATCTTCACTCAGCCTAATCTCAACCTCAGGCAAACTCGATGGGTCAAAATGATTCAAGAGTATAATCCGAGTATTGAGTACACTCCAGGCAAGGCTAATGTGATTGCTGACGCATTGAGCAGGAAAGCTTACTACAACAGTCTGATTCTCAAGCCTTATCAACCCGAGCTTTGTGAAGCTTTCCGCAAACTTAACCTGCAAGTTGTTCCTCAAGGTTTCCTCGCCAACCTTCAAGTCTCTCCTACCTTAGAAGACCAGATTCGCCAAGCGCAGCTTCTTGATGCTATGGTGAAAAAGGTGAAGATTGGGATTGCCAAGAGTCAGTCCAAGTACAAGTGCTACCGCCTTGATGACAAGGACACTCTCTTGTTCGAGGATCGTATTGTTGTACCCAAAGGTGACCTCCGTAAAGTGATCTTGAACGAGGCTCACAATTCTCTCCTCTCCATCCACCCTGGGAGCACGAAGATGTATCAGGACCTCAAGCAAGCTTATTGGTGGACTCGAATGAAGCGCGAGATCGCTCAATTCGTGAATGAATGTGATGTCTGCAGAAGAGTGAAGGCAGAACACCAAAGGCCAGCAGGTCTCCTCCAACCTCTTGCCATTCCAGAATGGAAGTTTGACCACATTGAAATGGACTTCGTGACTGGGTTTCCAAAGTCCAAGCATGGCAATGATGCTATATTCGTTGTCATCGACAAACTCACCAAAGTGACTCACTTTCTGCCTATCAAAGAGTCGATCACTGCAGCCCAATTGGCGGAACTCTATACCTCTTGTATTGTCTCTCTGCACGGTATTCCTCAAGTGATCTCTTCAGACCGTGGCAGCATCTTTACCTCGAAGTTTTGGGATTCTTTTCAGAAGGCCATGGGCACCAACATCCGCTTCAGCATAGCTTTCCATCCTCAAACTAGCGGTCAAGTCGAGCGTGTCAACCAGATTCTTGAAGATATGCTCAGGGCTTGTGTGATCTCCTTTGGCATGAAGTGGGAGGATTGTCTTCCTTATGCTGAATTCTCCTACAACAACAGTTTTCAAGCAAGTTCGGGCAAGGCCCCATTCGAAATTCTGTATGGCAGGAAGTGTCGTACCCCTCTCAACTGGTCTGAAACCGGTGAACGTCAGCTTTTGGGTAATGACTTAATCACAGAGGCAGAAGAAATGTGCAAAGTCATTCGAGATAATCTCAAAGCAGCCCAATCCTGTCAGAAGAGCTACTATGATAGTAAGCACCGCGATTTGGCTTTCGAGATCGGAGATCGTGTTTACCTCCGCTTCTCTCCTATGAAAGGTACTCGTCGCTTCGGTATCAAAGGGAAGCTTGCCCCTAGATACGTGGGACCTTTCAAGATTGTCAGCAAGAGAGGCGACCTCGCCTATCAACTCGAGCTTCCTTCAAACTTTGCAAATGTTCATGACGTGTTCCATGTCTCTCGGCTTCGAAAGTGCTTCAAGACTCCTGACCGCACCATCAACTTCGAGGACATTGAGCTCCAAGAAGATCTCTCTTATCGTGAGCACCCAGTTGCTATTCTTGAAGAGACTGAATGCAAGACTCGCAACAAGTCAATCAAATTTCTCAAAGTCAAGTGGTCACACCATTCCGACCGTGAAGCTACCTGGGAACGTGAGGATCATCTCCGTTCTTAGTACCCGGCGTTCTTTCAGTCCTAGATCTCGGGACGAGATCCTTTCGTAGTGGTGGAGTGTTGTAAGACCCCGGATGTAACTTTCCCTATTTGTACTCCAACTCTTGCCGTTTCGGCGTTAAGTTAATTTATTATCTCGGGTTCGGGTTTTTGTCTCCATGTGTTGTTGTCGTTGTCATGCATCTCATATCATGTCATCATGTGCATTGCATTTGCATATGTGTTCGTCTCATGCATTCGAGCATTTTCCCCGTTGTCCGTTTTGCATTCCGGCGCTTTGTTCTCCTCCGGTGGTCATTTCTAGCTTTCTTTCGTGTGTGGGGTTTAAACATTTCCGGATTGGACCGAGACTTGCCAAGCGGCGTTGGTTTACTACCGGTAGACCGCCTGTCAAGTTTCGTATCATTTGGACTTCGTTTGATACTCCAACGGTTAACCGAGGGACCGAAAAGGCCTCGTGTGTGTTGCAGCCCAACACCCCTCCACTTTGGCCCAAAACCCACCTAACTCTGCTCCATCGTCTAGAGCGTTCGATCACGATCGCGTGGCCGAAAACCGCACCTCATTTGGACTCTCCTAGCTCCCTCTATGCCTATAAATAGGTCCTCGAAAATCTCGGATCCCCCTCCCCGAAACCCTAATTTTTCCCTCTCTGCGCCGGCCGGACGCGTCCGAATCCGACCGGACGCGTCCGCGCTGCCACCGCCGCCCAATCGCGCGCCGCCACCTGTCCCGCCGCCGCCGCCTCCCACCGCGCG
>NC_041380.1:235019674-235045714 GCF_002162155.2 Triticum dicoccoides | reverse complement strand
AGCCGCCGCCGCCGACTCCGCCCCGGCCGGATCCGCCGCCGCCGACCTCGGCCGCCGCCGTCCTCACCATCTCCGGCGAACCGCGCCGCTGCCTCGGTTCGCGTGCATGTACAGTAAACCCTAGATCCCGCGAGATGTTTTTTTCTCTAAGTCCGCAAATCTCAGATTCAAGTGCTTCTGTTCACGGCTCCGTAACTTTGCATCCGTAGCTCCAATTTATGCATATAGCATATCAAAATGTTCATCTCAGAGAGTACATCATTTCATTCCATGGCATCATTTTCATTTGAGCTCATCTTGATGCCTGAAATGCTGTTAGAAGAGGACTACTTGAGTTAATTGTCAGATCTGCTACTCCGTTTAGCACTTTTATCATTTTTGCCATGATTAATGTGTGCATGCTATGCCCGTGAGTTCTACATGTGTTTTGTTAAGGGTTTTGTCATCTCTCCATAGGTGCAACCCATGTATTTTTTAGAATGTGTGTGGTGACTAGTGCAAGCTTGCAAAGTGGTGCACTTGCTAATTCTGTTTTCAGGGACTTAGTAATTTCACTAAGTCCTGGAGCGGTTTATCTCATGATGCCATATGTTCTTGTTGTTTCCTAGTGATCCGTGCCTCTTTTGAGGATGATCAGTAAGGATGTTTTGTTAATATTGTAGTGTCTATCCATCCATGCCTTTGTTTGCAATTGTGGAGCACCCTAGCTTGAGTCAATCGAGCTCTACTTTTGCTACTTTGTGAATCTGGGCATATTGTCAACTTGTTTGCAATTTTGCCGGTGATGTTGTAGTTGATCCGTGCATGCTATGCTGTTGTTCTTGCCATTTCTAGCTTGCATTTTGTGCCTTCTTGATGGAGGTATGCTTTTCTTGCCATGAGTTGCACCGTAGTGAGTGCATCGAGCTCGTAAACATGCCTACTTGAGTTATATTTCAGCTTGTGTCAGTTTTCACTAAGTCTGAAAACTGATTATGTTTTTGCTATATTCACATGCTTGCAATTGTATTTTCTGATCCCTTTTGGCTCAAGGTCACTAAGGGACTTTTGTTAAGCTCTTTGAGTAGCTCCATGCCATGCTTTACTTTGTCATGTTCAGGTCCTATAGCATGTAGTTTTGTTGCTCCGAAGAGGGCTACCTGGTCTGAAATTCCAGACAAGTGTTAATTTCACTAAGTCTGAGAACTGTTTGTCATATGCATTTTGCCATGCTTGTTTGAACCTGTTAATGGATGATTTGGCCGTAGCTCGGTGCTAGACTTTTATTAAGCATCTTGTGTGCATCCCTGCCATGTATTTTGTTGTCATATTTGGTGGCTGTAGCATGTTCATTGCGTTGCATTTAGATGCCTACTTGCTGTAAATCGCAGACCGGTGTCATTTTTGAATCGCTTGCCATTTCCAAACCGTAACTCCGATTCCGGCGTTCTTTATATCGTTTTCAAGCGATTTCATCTCATCTTTCCAGTGGAACACTTGGATTTCCATGTTGAGGCCAGGTTCATGCATTTCCTGTCATATCTTGCATTTTGCATCCTGCATCGCAATCCGCATAGTATATCATCATTTCATCATATTGCTTGGTCTTGCACGTGGTTGATTGTATCCTTGTTGCTTGTTTGTCTTGTTTGGGTAGAGCCGAGAGACGAGTTCTCTAACGAGGAGCCCGTTGAGTTTGCTTTTGAGGATCCAGTCAACTCTGACAACTGTGCAGGCAAGATGACCATACCCTCGAAATCACTACTATCTTTGCTATGCTAGTTTGCTCGCTCTTTTGCTATGCCAATGCTACGATGCCTACCACTTGCTTGCAAGCCTCCCAAATTGCCATGTCAAACCTCTAACCCACCATTGTCCTAGCAAACCGTTGATTGGCTATGTTACCGCTTTGCTCAGCCCCTCTTATAGCGTTACTAGTTGCAGGTGAAGATCGGAGGCCGTTCCTTATTGGAATATTTATTTTCTTGTTGGGATATCATCATATTATCTTGTTATCTTAATGCATCTATACACTTGGTAAAGGGTGGAAGGCTCGGCCTCTCTCCTAGTGTTTTGTTCCACTCTTGCCGCCCTAGTTTCCGTCATATCGGTGTTATGTTCCCGAATTTTGCGCTCCTTACGTGGTTGGGTTATAATGGGAACCCCTTGATAGTTCGCCTTGATTAAAGCTTTTCCAGCAATGCCCAACCTTGGTTTTACCATTCGCCACCTAGCCTCTTTTTCCCTTGGGTTACCGGAGCCCAAGGGTCATCTTATTTTTAACCCCCCCGGCCAGTGCTCCCTCTGAGTGTTGGTCCGAACCGAGCTGCCCGCGGGGCCACCTCGGGGAAACTTGAGGGTTGGTTTTACTCGTAGCTAGTCTCATCTGAGTGTGCCCTGAGAACGAGATATGTGCAGCTCCTATCGGGATTTGTCGGCACATTCGGGCGGTGTTGCTGGTCTTGTTTTAACCTGTCGAAGTGTCTTGAATTACTGAGATACCGAGTCTGATCGGAACGTCTTGGGAGGAGGTCTATTCCTTCATTGACCGTGAGAGCTTGTCATGGGCTAAGTTGGAACTCCCATGTAGGGATTTGAACTTTCGAAAGCCGTGCCCGCGGTTATGGGTAGATGGGAATTTGTTAATGTCCGGTTGTAGATAACTTGAACCTTAACTTAATTAAAATGAATCAACTGAGTGTGTTACCGTGATGGCATCTTCTCGGTGGAGTCCGAGAAGTGGACACGGTGTTGGAGTAATGTTTGCGCAGGTTGCTCTCTAGTTTCTCGCTCGTGCTTTGCCTCCTCTTCTCGCTCTCTTCTGCAAATAAGTTAGCCACCATACTTGCTAGACGCTTGCTGCAGCTCCACTCATATTTTACCTTGCCTTACCTATAAGCTTAAATAGTCTTGATCGCGAGGGTGCGAGATTGCTGAGTCCCTGTGGCTCACAGATTACTATTACACCAGATGCAGGGCCTGATGATTCCGCTCCAGGAGACGCTTATGAGCTCAAGTGGGAGTTCGACGAAGACTCTCAACGTTACTATGTTTCCTTTCCCGACGATCAGTAGTGGTGCCCAGTTGGGGGTGATTGGGACGGTGTCGCATGTTGGGTTATCTTTTATTTTGGCGCCGTAGTCGGGCCATGAGTGTTTGGATGATGTAATGTTATTTATGTACTTGATTGACGTGGCGAGTGTAAGCCAACTATGTTTTCTCCCCTTTATTATTATTTATATTACATGGGATGTTGTGAAGATTGCCTAACTTGCGACTTATGCCTTCATTGCGATTATGCCTCTAAGTCGTGCCTCGACACGTGGGAGCTATAGTCGCATCGAGGGTGTTACAACTTTTATGTGCAAAGAGGCATTATTTTCATTCGAGGACGTGCCTTCCTCTTTGCACCCTGCTGTCACTAACATTTTGCAGGAGTTCGCTGACGTCTTCCCACAAGACGTGTCACCGGGATTGCCACATATTCGAGGGATTGAGCATCATATTGACTTAATTTCCGGTGCATCGCTACCCAACCGTGCACCATACCGTACCAATCCAGAGGAGACGAAGGAGATTAAGCGTCAAGTACATGAGCTGCTCGACAAAGTTTACATACGCGAATCTCTTAGCCCTTGTGATGTTCCTATTATACAAGTGTCTAAAAAGGATGACACGTCGCGTATGTGGGTTGATTGTAGAGGCATTAATAATATTACTATTCATTATCGTCATCCTATTCCTAGGCTAGATGATATGCTTGATGAATTGAGTGGCTCTACAATTTTCTCCAAAGTTGATTTGCGTAGTGGATACCATCAAATTCATATGAAATTGGGAGATGAATGAAAAACAACATTTAAAACTAAGTTTGGTTTATATGAGTGGTTAGTCGTGCCTTTTGGGTTAACTAATGCACCTAGTACTTTCATGAGACTAATGAACGAAGTTTTACGTGCTTTCATTGGACGCTTTGTGGTAGTCTATTTTGATGATATACTGATTTATAGCAGATCTTTGGAGGAACATTTGGAACATTTATGTGTTGTTTTTATTGCTCTACGTGATGCACGTTTGTTTGGTAACCTTGGGAAGTGCACCTACTGCACCGACCGAGTATCTTTTCTTAGCTATGTTGTTACTCCACAGGGAATTGAAGTTGATAAAGCCAAGATTGAAGCTATTGAGAGTTGGCCGCAGCCTAAAACGGTCACACAAGTGAGGAGTTTTCTTGGCCTCGCTGGATTCTATAGGCGTTTTGTGAGAGATTTCAGCACCATTGTTGCACCTCTCAATGAGCTTACAGAGAAAGTTGTGCCTTTTGTTTGGGGTACCGCACAGGAAGAAGTCTTCACGGTATTGAAAGATAAGTTGACACATGCTCCTTTACTCCAACTTCCTGATTTTAATAAGACTTTTGAGGCTAAATGTGATGCTAGTGGAATTGGATTAGGAGGTGTGTTATTACAAGATGGCAAACTTGTTGCATACTTTTCTGAAAAATTGAGTGGGCCTAGTTTGAATTATTCTACTTATGATAAAGAATTATATGCTCTTGTTCGGACTTTAGAAACATGGCAACATTATTTATGGCCCAAAGAATTTGTTATTATTCTGATCATAAATCTTTGAAACATATTAAAAGTCAAGCTAAACTGAATCGTAGACATGCTAAATGGGTTGAATTCATTGAGACTTTTCCTTATGTCATTAAACACAAGAAGGGTAAAGAAAATGTTATTGCTGATGCATTGTCTCGTCGTATACTATGCTTTCACAACTTGACTTCAAAATATTTGGTTTGGAGACCATCAAAGATCAATATGTGCATGATGTTGATTTTAAAGATGTAATGCAGAATTGTAAAGAAGGAAGTGCGTGGAACAAGTTCGTCATTAATGATGGATTTGTGTTTCGTGCTAACAAGCTATGCATTCCAGCTAGCTCTGTTCGTCTTTTGTTGTTGCAGGAGACGCATGGAGGAGGATTAATGGGACACTTTGGCGTGAAGAAGACGAAGGATATACTTGCTACACATTTCTTTTGGGCAAAGATGAGACATGATATTGAGCGTTTTGTTGCTCGCTACACTACATGTCAAAAAGCTAAGTCAGGACTAAATCCTCATGGTTTATATATGTCTTTGCCTGTACCTAGTGTTCCTTGGTAGGATGTATCTATGGACTTTGTTTTAGGTTTACCTCGAACAAAGAAGGGGAGGGATGGCATATTTGTTGTCGTGGATAGGTTCTCGAAAATGTCACACTTTGTACCATGTCATAAAAGCGATGATGATGTTAATGTTGCTGATTTGTTCTTTTGTGAAATTATTCGCTTGCATGGTGTGCCAAATACTATTGTTTCAGATCGTGATACTAAATTTCTTAGCCACTTTTGAAGATTTTTATGGGCTAAGTTGGGGACTAAACTATTTTTTAGTACTACTTGTCACCCCCAAACTGATGGACAAACTGAAGTAGTCAATAGCATATTGTCTACTATGCTTAGGGCTGTTTTGAAGAATAATAAGAAAATGTGGGAAGAATGCTTGCCTCATATTGAATTTGCTTATAATTGTTCATTGCATTCTACTACTAATATGTGCCCTTTTGAAATTGTGTATGGTTTCCTACCTCGTGCACCTATTGATTTGTTGCCTCTTCCATCTTCGGAGAAGATTAATTTTGATGCTAAAGAACATGCTGAATTGATTTTAAAAATGCATGAGTTAATTAAGGAAAACATTAAGCGTATGAATGCTAAATATAAACTTACTGGAGTTAAGGGTAGAAAACATGTTGTGTTTGCACCTTGAGAACTTGTTTGGTTACATTTGCGTAAGGATAGATTTTCTAATTTGCGCAAATCAAAACTAATGCCACGTGTTGATGGTCCTTTTAAGGTATTAGAGAAAATAAATGATAATGCATATAAACTTGAGCTGCCTGCAGATTTTGGGGTTAGTCCCATTTTTAACATTGCAGATTTGAAGCCTTATTTGGGTGAGGAAGATGAGCTTCCGTCGAGGACGACTTCATTTCAAGAAGGGGAGGATGATGAGGACATCAATACCATTGTTACACCCATAACCCCTGTTGCTATACATACTGGACCAATTACTAAAACTCGCGCACGCCAATTAAATTACCAGGTACTTTCGTTTCTTGGTAACGATTCTAATGTTCATGAGAATATGATGCTGTCTAAATTGGATATATTTGTTTTGCTTACAAATGAAGGGCCTAGCTTGGACAAGAAAGATGAACCTTGGAGTAAGTTCAAGCATGGAGATGATGGCGTGCGTAAGGGGAACAAGAACGGAGTTACAAGTGATGATTCCATGACTTTGAAGCCACCATAATGAGTGCATGAAGTCTTGGACGAAATACAGAAGATGCCACTTCATAAATTTCGTCCAGAGGCTATCCTAGGTGATGCGTCACCTTATTTTTGGGCCAGGCCCATGCAATTTTAAAATACTTGATTATAGGCTGTTTGTAGAGTCTGTATGTGTGTGAAAACAAGAGTTAGGGTTGGTTTCGTACCCCTCCTCCAAGGGCCACGAATTTCCCCCCTCTCCTCCATATATACAGCCCTTAGGGCATCGTTTAGACTTTGGGTTTGTTTAGATTAAAAGTTCGCCATAGCTGCAACTTCGCGTACTTCGTTTGTGTTCAATGACCAGACCAAGACGTCACAGAACCCCACCTTGATCAATAAAGCTTTCATCTTATATTCGCAATATCAAGATTGCAATCTTAATTTCTTACTTGTTCTTCGTTTGCTCACAGGGAACAGACCCTCGTGCTCAGGTTGATCGTGCTCCGATGTGATCAATAACCCTCGGAAGTTGGTTTAGCGATTGCTAAGGCGCGACATCTCGCACGTTCGTAGTCGGATCGTCAAGATTGACTCCCACAGAAAATGATAGCCACCATCTCATCGAAACATCATGACACCTTTGTCTCTATCACTCCCAGTGGACGATCTGCTTCATCGAACAACCGGACGCCGATTTGCCTCGAGCTGAATCAACGTGTGGTCCGGCACTCGCCCCATGACCACCATGACACAAATCGCCTCGACCCGCTCGTCTATCTGAAAACAATGACCGGTCCCCTCATCCTCTCGATCGAGCGGGAGCTGTCGTCCGCCGCCACGGAGAGTATCGCAGAATGGTTTGCGATCGATCGATACGGCCTTTCTTCGTAATCACTGCCGCGATGAGCACTCTAATTGGGCTGAGAAAAGGCTCAATTAACAAGAAGGCTCCGTTTTTTTTCATGGAGCACCTACCCTTTAGGACATTTGGCCCAGTAAAAAATAACAGGCTCGGAGGACGAAACCGACAATAGATTCAATGGTTAAGATCGTGCAAGTCACATGAACGAACGGCCAAGAACGATCACATCGTGAGAGGGCTAGGATTTGGCTCGGTTATAGGATCTGGCTCAACCTTTTCCAAACTGCTCGAAACCGGAGCTAGCCGAGCTGATGGCGTGTCGCCGAGCCCTAGTTTTTGGGCGGGAGCTGGGCATTCAACGGATTCATGTCGAGATGGACTATAGGGAGGCAGTCAGCATGGTTAACTCGGCTCCTCGGAACCTGTCGGCCAGTTGTGAAAGACATCAAAGATCTCATACAGAGCTGGATAGGATGCAAAATCACGTGGAGAAGAAGAACCGCGAATCGCGCGGGCTCACACGCTTGCTAAGGTAGCTGTAGGCGATGGCTTTTCTCAAGTCTGGAGGCATGCACCTTCTGATTGTATCCTTTCTGTAATAGCGGATGAGCTACCTGACTCTGTTTAATTTAAGTATGTTGTTTCCCTAATTTTTTTTTATCACCGTCAATCTACAGGTCTCGACCCGTTAACGGCGCACCGTCCATCCGCAGTAGGTGGACCCTTTCGCACCCGTCCACCACTAAGCATCTCCCCTCTCTTTCCCTCGTCCTCTTCTTCCTTCGATCTCCACGGCAAAGGAAAAGAAAATCCCGTATTAATCAATTTACAGGTCGGTTTCTATCTGCTCCCATCTCTTCCTCCTCCTCCGCTTACGATCGCCGCGCACAATTCCTTCCGAATCTATTTGATTACTTTGATTTTTCTCTATGGAATTCTGAAATCTGAGGCGAGTTTGTGTTAGATTGTGCCTGGATTGTTTCGAGATGGCGGCGTGCCGGGGATTCTTCGAGTGCCTGCTCAGGCTGCTCAACTTTTTCCTCACCGTCGCCGGCCTTGCCATGGTCGGCTACGGGATCTACCTGCTCGTGGAGTGGATGAGGATCTCCGGCGGTGGCGGAGGGGCACCGCCGTCTCCGGCCCCGCCGGCTGAGTTGCTTACGTTCGGCCGCCCGATGCTCACGGTCGTGGCCCTTGGAGAAGGAGGCAGTTTCTTCGACAAGCTACCCAAAGCATGGTGAGACGATTGCGTATCCTTGTTTCTTTCTTGTCGCGCAATAGTTTGATGTTCCTGTTTGTGTGACTAGATAATGATTGAGATCGAGAGAAATTGGAAGCTTTGCTTAATAATAATAACGGCATGCCTAGGATTTGAAGGCTTCTTCATCTGTCCATCGGCAGATTTAGTGATCACCAAATCTGCGATCTCAAACCCTAGCGTGGAATTGCCGGGGGCTCAGAGAATTGATATATTTAGTTTGACTCTGCCATAGGTTCTGTTGGGACGGTTCGAAGTCGCACTTTCAATTTTCCAGATTAGTTTGTGTTACGGGCTGATTTTTGGTGGAACTTGAGTGGGGAACGGAGGAGGTGGTGAGTTCTGGCATGGAAACAGGCGGGATATTGCCATGACTTGCGCTAGTGTGCCAGTGGCGATGAAGCTCTGGGCTACGCTTATTTGGAGAAGATTTCTGTATCATTCCTCAAACGTACACGATACATGATCTTATATACCCAACTAAACTACCTGCTAACACCTGAACTTTTTTTTGAGGTAGGCTCGCAGTCACACCTGAATTAGTGTCCAATATGGACATGTTTACCCCTCTATAGTCCACAACACTTCCTCTCCAGAAAACAGCTCGTCCTCGAGCTGAAACAAAGGATAGCTGTCACGGAATGCTTGTGCTGTCATCCACAAAGTCTCTTGGTGGATTATCCCTTCCATTGCACCAGCACCTCCCAAACACTTCTATTCGAACGAGCTTGCAATATTGCTTGTGGAATTGGAAGAACCTGACCATGCAATAATAAGTCCGGTAATGGCACAACAGTCTCAGGAGGCTCACCATGAAATTGTTTTAGCAGGGAGACATGGAAAATGTCATGAATATGAGCGCGAGCAGGAAGCTGCAGACGGTATGCTAGGGTGCCAACCCACTCCCACATATGATATGGCCCAAAGAAACGTGGAGAGAGCTTAGTAGGCATAGCCGGTGTGATGGCGGTTGCTTGTTGATGGCGAAGATGTAACCAAACCCATTGCCCAACTGCAAACGCAATATCTCAATGCCCATCATACTGTTGTTTCATTGTGGCTTGAGGCAGCAGCAAGCGCTCCTTGATGCTGGCTAAAAATCCATCTCTCTCCAAAAGCTGCTGATCAACTACAGCCATTTCAGCAGTCCCAGGCTCATAGTCATAGGATATGAGTGAAGGTGGACCTCTGCCATAAACAAAACGGAAAGGTGTACCACGCAAGGCCGTTTGGAAAGGAGAGTTGTAGCAGAATTCTGTATAAGGTAGCCATTATATGCAATCCTTGGGTCGGTCTCCTGATAAGCAACAAAGATACATGCCAATGATGTGGTTGATGACTTCCATCTAACCGCCAGTTTGACTGTCAAAGGCTGAACTCAATTGAAGCTTGACGTCAACAAGATGGAACAATTCTGACCGAAACCCGCTAGTAAAGATTGGATCACGATCACTTATAATAGACAAGGCTCGTGCCGCTGATGCAGCTGAATAGGGGTGACCAAGTGCGTTGAAATGAGCATATTTGGAGAACCGATGAGCCAACAAAATGAAGTGAAATGTCAGCCCAGACTTGAGAAAGAATAGGGTGGTGTTCTGGGAAGGTGGAAGCCATGATCATGATGGCAGGGTGGAGGTACACCACGCGGCTCCTTGAAAACTCAGGCAAACTCCTGTAGCACTGCTGGCATAAGATCATCAACCTCACACGCCTGGAGCATTGGAGAATCTATTGTAGCCGCTACTCCATGCCAAATGACCTTGTGACCTTTGTGCCAAAATGAAGTTCAAACCACAAGATTGTGCCCGGTGAACAAAGCCATTCGACACCGAGTACCACCTCAAAGCCTTCGAGCGGAATAGCATAACACTCGATTGGGAAGTGCTCATTGCCAACGCCCACGCCCACGCCTAGTGTACGACAGATGCGAGTGCTAGCAACCCGGTCCCGTTGGCCACAGTAATGTAAAGTCTAGGTCGTGGTTCCAATTGAATGCCAGGTGGTGCATCCTGGGGAATGCAGTTATGTGTCGAGCCAGAATCGACTAATGCCATGGGTGGCTCTGTTATGTGGGGAACCACATATGATCGGAGGGCCCCAGCTTGGTCGCACCATCCCCGGTCCAGCCCAAAGTGGCTAGGATTCGTGTACTGCTACAAGTAATTATTAAGGTTCTGATTCACATTAGGTTTAGAGTCCAGATTAGTTAGTAGGTTTAGATTCGAAATAGGTGCAGAGTCCAGACTAAACTTGTTCGAGAGTCTAGATTGTATTCCCTTTGAGTCGGCTTGTCAGCGAAGCCATTCCTCTTATATATGGGGCTTCTCCCATGATCAATAAAGCATCAGAATTCAGAGTATTACTATCTTTTAGGCCTTAGAGTAATTAGAGTTTGTTCCATCTGGTATCAGCGTCATCTAGGATGGTGGACGATGACAAAGACGACGGTGGCAACGTCAACCTCGTGCTCAAGGAGCTAGCGACTCAGCTGAAGGAGATGGTGGTGCAACGGGCCACGAATCAGGTCTTCATGGAGGGCCTCGTCCAGCGTCTCAACACAGCAGCGCACCAGCGCTCTACCTTCCACCTTGGTCGACCTGCGGCTGGCGTTGCCGACATCCATCGGCTCCTCCGCCGCCTCCTCCACACCGTCTAGTACCTCCGCCGCCCTCGCCACCACCGGCCCCACCATTGTCCCCATCCTCTTGAGCGCATGATTTGATCCACGCTTTTCCCCACCGCTGTCACTGCCCCAATTTCCGGCCTCTCTGTTCTTCCCATAACAACCTCATGTTTACCCCCCTCCGTTCAACCAAGCTTTCCACAACGCATCTTCGCCACCACTTCCCTACCAATAGCCACCCGCCAATCCTTACGAGCCACTTCCTCAAACACTACAAACCCAGCCCACCTATGCCGCCTCACCGTATCTCACGTCAATTGCCCTCTTTGCATACCAACACCTTGGTTCTGGCTCCGGTGGTGTCCCACGCTTTCACAAGCTCGATTTTCCTACTTACGATGGTTCCGTCGATCTGCTTGGCTGGCTTCATCGGTGTGAGCAATTCTTTTGGGGACAGGGCACAGAGGAGGCTGACAAGGTGTGGACAGCGGCATACCACCTAGTCGACAATGCTCAGTTTTGGTACCTCCAGTTTGAGCGTGATCATGGCATTCCCTCCTGGCAGCACTTCAAGGAGGCGTGTCACCTTTAGTTTGGGCCATCTGTACGCGCCAACCCCCTGGGCGAGTTGCTCGGCTTCCGTTCACCTCTACTGTTGCTGACTACACCAGCAGATTTATGGTGCTGTTGTGCAGGACCAGCGAACCATTAAGCTCAGCCCAACAGCGTTTCCTGTACACAGCCAGACATTCCGAAGGCCTCAAAGTCGATGTCGAGCTTCAGCAACTTGTGGACCTCCCACAACAGTATCCTCGCTAAGGCATATGAACAACGCCATCCGTTCCCACCACTCATGCCCCCGTCACGTTCCTGAGGTTCGAAGTCTTGGGCAAGGGGACCAACCTTGCCGCCTGCTACATGTCCCATGCCACAAGGCGTTACTGCTGCAACTGCTGCCCCTACATCGACGGCTCCTCGCGCTACGCGCCGCCTCATGCATATCGATATGGTTGGCCGCCGCCGCCAAGGTCTTTGTTACAATTGTGTTGAGCAGTACGTCACCGGTCATCGATGTGCACGCTTGTTCTCCATCGAGCTTGATGATTTTGCTCCTGAGGATGCACCTTTGGAGGAGGACCCAGAGATGCCACACATCTCGCTTCACGCCATCACCGGGCTTTGGAGTATGTGTGATTGACACCATACAACTGCTTGTCGTCATCGGCACTCATACCTTCACTGCCTTACTGGACACAGGCTTGACACACGGTTTCATTGACTCAGCCGTGGTCAACGCGCTCGGCTTAACTCCAGAGACTTGTCCCGGTCTGCGGGGCATGGTTGCCAATGGGGACACGCTTGTTAGTGTTGGCCTATGTCGCGGCATCTCCATCAACATCGACGGCTGCCATTTCCGGGTTGACTGCTTCACACTTCCACTTGGCGGCTTCGACCTTGTCCTTGGTTGACTAGCTCCGTTCCCTCGGACCGATTTTGTGGGATTTTGATCACCACAGAGTGACTGTTGTCCTTGCTGTTTCCCAAGTCACATGGAACGGACTGGTGATGCCTGCCTTGCCTGCTCTTTGCACGATCATGAGCGAGGACTCTGACCTCATGGGTGACATGCTCGACGAGTTTGCTGACCTCTTTGCCACTCCGACCATGTTGCCTCTAGGATGCTCTCGCGACCACTGCATTCGGCTTCTACCTAACACCACGCCAGTAGCTGTCCGGTCATACCGCTATGCGCAACTTCAGAAGGATGAGCTCGAGCGCCAGTGCACGGAGATGTTGGTCCCAGGCATCATCCGCCCCAGCGACTCGGCCTTCTCTTCACCCGTCCTCGTCAAAAAACAGGATGGCTCATGGCGCTTTTGCGTCGACTATCGGGCGTTGAACGATCATATTGTGAAGGATAAGTTTTCGATTCCTGTTGTTGACGAGTTAGTGGATGAACTCCGGGGCGCCAGGTTCTTCACCAAACTTGACCTGCGCTCGGGGTATCATTAGGCACGGATGCACCCTGGTGATGTTGCTAAGACGGCGTTTCGCACACATGATGGCCACTATGAGTTCTTGGTTATGCCATTTGGCTTAACCAACGCATCGACAACCTTCCAGGCTTTGATGAATGACATCTTGCGCCCTATTTTGTGCATATTTGTCCTTGTTTTCTTTGATGACATCTTAATCTACAGCTCATCCTGGTCGAAGCACCTGCGCCACCTTCGTGTTGTCTTTCAGGACATGCGGTAGCAGTCCCTCTTCCTCAAGCGCAAAACGTGTTGCTTTGGTGAGTCCTCCGTGGCCTACCTGGTTCATGTCATTGATGCTGATGGGGTGGCCATGGATAAGGATAAGGTGCGCGCGGTTGCACTGGCCTATGCCTTGTTCGGTCTGGGTGTTGTGCGGCTTCTTGGGGCTGGCCGGCTACTATCGCAAGTTCATCAAGGACTTCGGCATGCTCGCTGCTCCTCTCACGTGCCTACTCAGCAAGGAGGGATTTCGGTGGTGCCTAGAGGCAGAGGATACCTTCCAGGCGCTCAAGCATGCCCTTGGTCAAGACCCGGTGCTCCAGACACTGGACTTTGACAATCACTTCATTGTTGAGTGCGACACCTCTGGGACTGGCTTTGGTGCTGTTCTTCACCTAGGTGCAGGGCCCTTGGCCTTTTTTAGTCAGCCCATTGCTCCACGCCATGCCAAACTTGTTGCATATGAGCGGGAACTCATTGGACTGGTTCAGGCTTTGCCGTACGCACCGACCATTATAACCTGAAGTTTCTCCTCGACCAGCGGCTTTCGACAATCCCTCAACTCCAATGGGTGAGCAATTTGTTTGGATTCCACTTCACTGTCGAGTTCCGCCCGGGCCGCCTCAACATCATCGCTGATGCCCTCTCCCGTCGTGATGCCTGCAGCACCTGCGCTTTGTGCTCTCTTGCTGCCAATCTTCACCATCTTCGAGGACCTACGGCGTGAGATCGACGCTTCACCTGAGTTGACCTCCCTTCGTGATGGTATTCGCGCTGGTGATCGCGACCACCACTGGAGTTGTGTTGACAACTTGATTCTTCATGTTGCCCACCTCCCTGACCATACCAGTGATTTTGCAACATCGACTCCGAGCTGATTTCCATGTCCTTGGCGATCGCCAATTGCTTGTGTAGTCTGCCAACGCAACAAGACAGAAACACTCCTGCCTGCTGGGTTACTTCAGCCTCTGCCGGTCCCAACGTCTGTGTGGAGTGATATCTCCATGGATTTCATCGAGGCACTGCAAGGGTGCTGGCAAGTCTGAGATCCTCTCGGTCATTGGACGTTTCTCCAAACATTGTCCAATCCATACACGTCTGCCTCCGTGGCAAAGGCGTTTTTTGAGGGCATTGTGCGCCTCCATGGACTTCCACGGTCTATCGTCAGTGACTGAGATCCTGTCTTCACCAGCAATTTTTGGCGTGAATTATTCAACTTGTCCGGCGTTCAGCTTCACATGAGCTTAGCCTTTCACCCCAGTCTGATGGTCTGACCGAGGTTGTCAACAAAATCATCGCAATGTACCTGCGTTGCCTCATTATTGACCGGCCACGCCGCTGGGTCGAATGGTTGCCCTGGGCGGAATTCTGCTACAACACGTCCTACCACTCTGCTCTTCGTGCCACTCTATTCGAGGTTGTCTATGGTCGGCCACCGCCACGTCTTTGTGACTATGTTCCTGGCGAGGCCAAGGTGGCAGCTGTGGGCACCGCCTTTCAGGATCGCGCCAACTTCGTTCATGAGGTTGGTGAGCATCTCCATCAAGCGCAGCAGCGGGCAAAGCATTATTATGATGACAAGCATCGGCAGCTGGCATTTGGCGTCGGTGATTGGGTGTGGCTTCGCCTTCACCATCTTGCGTCAGCATCGTTACCAGGTCACAAGCATGGCAAGTTGTCTCCTCGCTTCTATGGGCCTTTCCAACTCACTGAAGTCATTGGTTCTGTTGCATATAAACTCGCGCTGCCTGCTGGTACTCGGCTCCATGATGTATTCCATCTCAGTCTCCTTAAAACATTTCATGGCGAACCACCCTCTTGCTGCACTTCCCGCCATTAAGGATGGCCGTGTGCTGCCTGCACCAACCAAGATTCTTCGATCCAGCATTCGATGCGGCGTGAGCCCGTGAAGCATGTTCTTGTGCAGTGGGTTGGGGCTTCTGAAGATGATGCAACATGGGAGCCGCTGGATGAGTTCATTGCTCGTTTTCCCACGTTTCAGCTCGAGGATGAGCTGTTTGTGGAGGGAGGGAGAGATGTTATATGGGGAACCACATATGGTCGGAGGGCCCCAGCCCTGGTCGCACCACCCCCTGGTCCAGCCCAAAATGGCTAGGATTCCTGTACTGCTACAAGTAATTATTGAGGTTCAGATTCGTATTAGGTTCAGAGTCCAGATTAGTTAGTAAGTCCAGATTCGAAATAGGTGCAGAGTCCAGATTAAAACTTGTTCGAGAGTCCAGATTGTATTCCCTTTGAGTCGGCTTGTCAGCCAAGCTATTCCTGTTATATATGGGGCTTCTCCCACGATCAATAAAGCATCAGAATTCAGAATATTACTATCTTTTTGGCCTTAGAGTAATTAGAGTTTGTTCCAGGCTCGCTGTTGACAAGCACCCTGGGCTGCATTGTCTTTCTTGTCCGGAACCCAGTCGGGGCATGCAGGGAAATTTGGACGTCATCCATGGTCATCCCCTGTCACATCGTCTTCATCAAGCTCGATCCAGTACATCCCCTTTAGTGTGCACTTGTGGTTGTGATGGAACTTCTCCGGGCAATTGAAGCATTGTCCTTGGGCTTTCCGATCAGCCATCTCCTCCGGTGTAAGACGGTGGAACCGTGAGGCTGGATTTTCTGGCAGTCACGACCGCCGGAGCAGTTGCCGTGCGGCCAGGTATGCTCGTGCTTGCTTTATGCCGGGGCCCTGCGCTCAGTGCAGTACTGACTGGTGAGCAGGTGGGTGCTGGTACAGAATATGATATGAAGTTTGTGCAGACTTGTTGCCTGAGGAGTCACAACAGGCTTGGAATGAGGTTCATCCCACAGGGGTTGTTCATGTGCCCTTGCAAAGCTCATAGCAGTCTGAAGGTTTGATGGATTTTAAGGCTCTACATCTGTACGCAATGGCTTTAGGAGTCCTGCTGTGAATATGCCAACTTGCTGACGAGACAATCTCTCACAGCAACAGATGAACAACATGAATTGTAGACAATATTCATCCACGTGCCTATATGCTTGGAGCTGGGTGCGTTCTCGGAGTGCGTTCCTCAAAGCACACTTTTTCCATCTTCCTCGAAAGGGGAGGAGAAACGATACATGACCTTATATACCCAACTAGACTACCGACTCAGTTGAATTAGTGTCCAACATGTACACGTTTACCCCCTCTACTTCCTTACGAGATTAGTACTTCCCTAATAGCTGTGCTTCCACCTGGCACACTAACTACGATTCGAAAACATGTATGTGACTCCTATTGCTGCTCCTGAGCTTGGACTTCAGTCCGCATTGGCTAGGGCCTGAACCTGACTAGAGCCGCGGCCCTTGAGGCGACGCTGATAGACCTGACACAGAAAATAAACCACAACAGTTTGTCAATCATTTGTTTATTCTACCAAAAGATTAAGTTCTACCTTGAAAGTGAATGATTGCATTCAGTAAAGAATTTCTGATTTCCTGGCAGGTTCATCTATTTGTTCATTGGTGTTGGTGCTGTTATCTTCGTCGTTTCTCTATTTGGCTGCATTGGAGCAGGGACAAGGAATACGTGTTGCTTGTGTTGTGTATCCTGACAGTTGGTCTTCCATTTTATTAGTACTCTCGTTTTTTAAAGACGACCACTGAATGTACAAATAAAGGAAGAAAACAGCTATTAAAATCATCGGTAATTCCAAATATGGCATGCGTTAGATACACAACATGCAGTGCAAAAATGACGCACTTTTGATCCAGCTGTGACGTAAGTGAAAAGGCATACACCATACTATGTCCTATTATATGAACATGAGTCATTCTAGAATCCATGCCGGCCAAGTATTTGGCCCGGAATATAAAAATATACATTTAAATTACTGACATGCAGTTGGTATTTTATGGGATTGATCCCGAAATGTTATTTGCATAACGTATAACTATTGTGATATAAAAAATGTAGTTAAAAAAACCGTTGTCAAAGTGCTACCCTGTAAATTGTCAATATGTAAATTACTTAAAGCTGAAGGGGAGCCTTGGCGCAGTGGTAAACAGCCTCTTACAGAAATGTAGGGAAAGGCTGCGTACAATAGACCCAAAGTGGTCGGACCCTGCGCAAGCGGGAGCTACGTGCACCGGGCTGCCCTTTTTAATTTTTTTTACTTAAAGCTGTATTCAGAGGCATAAAATGTAAAAGGTAGATAATGAGCAGGATTTAGTTGTTTCTGAGATCTGAATAATGTTTAGTGATTCCATTCAATAATGCATAAATTTGTTTCCTTCGAATGTTAAGTGATTCCATTCAATAATCCACAATTTGTTTCCTTTGATGTTTAGTGATTCCATTCAATAATCCATAAATTTGTTTTCTTTGATGTTTAGTGATTCCATTCAGTAATCCATAATTTTGTTTCCTTTGACGTTATAAGTATTCTTTCTTGGTCATATTATTAATCCTTGCTGAGGCTGGAGGTGCTGCATTCATATTCTTTGACCATAGCTGGAAAGATGTGAGGCTTCTGTTTGGTGCTAATTTGGAAACTATGTTATAGTCTCATCCTTTTATTTAATCATTGTAAGTACTTCTTTGTAACTTCCTTTTCAGGTAATTCCAGTGGATAAGACACAAAACTTTGATGCCATGTATGACTTTCTGAATGAAAACTGGAAGATTGCAAGATGGGTTGCTCTTGGTGTTGTTGTTTTTGAGGTAGGAGCAAACTCAAGTCTATTCTTGTTGTGCCTTTTTTTGGATAGCACTGGGCCTTCCTAAACACTAATAGTTTATTAATCATGTTCCGAATGTGTAGTTGTTACCGGCTTAAGGTGCATTCTTTTCATCTGATAAATATTTCATTCTACTGTGTCCTGTCTTTGATCTGCTTGTTGTGAATAAATTTAGTTTTGACGTACCCTGCGGTACTGGTGAGCGGGAAAATAGAAATTGGTGATGATTTTTAGTCGTGGACAGTCAGTTGCAGTGTGTACTCTTTTAGCTATAGTTGGTCTAGTGCAGGTAGACTAATGTTTACCAGTATGCAGGTATTGCTTTTCTTGTTAGCTCTTGCTGTCAGGGCAATGAACAAACCTGCCGAGTATGACAGTGATGATGAAATCATTGGAACTGCTCGAAGCACTAGCATCCGTCAGCCTCTCATCCATTCCCAGAATGCTCCGGCTACTGGTGTTCCCGTCCCAACACTTGATCAACGTGCGAGCAGAAATGATGCATGGAGCCAAAGGATGCGAGAGAAGGTACATACATCATAGACCGGTTTCAACATCATTGATCATTCTCATACATGTTTTCAACTCATTGATCGTACTTATTATTATTTTTCATTACAAAACATGTAATTATTCTACCTGATGCAGTATGGTCTGGACACAAGCCAATTTACTTACAACCCATCAGATGCAACCAGATATCAGCAAAATGGGGCACCTCCAGCTGAAGAAAGGAGCCGTTGCACTGTAATGTGAAGATCCTTCACGACGTTATCCAAATTGTTGGTTCTTGAACAGGCCATCTCAGCTTGCACAGTTTGGCTATACCGTGTTGTTCAGAGTGGTGTATGAATAGGAGGTCTTTTTACCTTAATGCTCATCTTATCTGCTGTCTTCTGAACAACTCCATGCACCTGTAATTTTTGTGTGAACGAGTATTGGCCATTGATATCTCATTATATTTCATGTTTTCCTCAGATTCCTTTTGTTGGCATTCCATTTTTGCCTTGTTTACCCTTTCAACTTGTATCATGAACTAGAGTAAATGGCGAACTTCGCCTCGCAGATTGGTCAATGTGTGCTTGATGCGTTGGTGTTTAATTTGTTTATGGGTGAGAGAGTGCCTGGTGGAGTATGTATGTCGACAATTTAGATCTGTGATGGCAAATTGTCACTCCATCGTCAATTGTCATCTAATCTGTTAATGCAATATACAATACAATTAAAAGACGTATTTTTTTATTGGTGGGCAAGAGCAACTTCAACGTGCCGACTCATTTTGTCCGCGCGCGTCCGCTTGGGTCATGGTGGATAGAAAAGTCGGCCCAATGCGCCGACTCAAACGGATGCGCGTCTGCTTTTCGTTTGCCCCAGCTCATTTTTTAGCCTCATTTTTGTCGGCATGGACATGGAGGCCTGCGACGCGTGCCAACTACTCTCCCTGGCTCGCTAGTTGGTGGCAGCCTTCACCATTTTCCTCCACTTTCCCCAAAACCCTCCCGCTCGCCATGGACGACGGTCTTGATGTTGCCGCCGGCCTCGCCAACCTTGCCTCGTCCGGCATCACGACCGCCTCCTTCGGCAAAGGCAAGCCCCGTGGCCCTCGCAAGACCGCCACCACGGAAGTCGTAGAAGAAGTTGATGCCCGAGGAGCGGGCCAGGGAGTCTGCGAAGAGGAAGGGTCGGAGGCACGCGGCGGACGCAAGGGACAAAGCAGCGGCCACGGCCGCCATCGTCGCCGCCGCGCAGCAGGAGGCCACCAACGCCCGTGTCGCGGCGGCAACGAGGGAGGCGTTGATGTACCTAGGGTTAAACCCTGACCAGCACGGCCCCGTCAACGTCGTCGTGGCCCCGGCCAGCACCGGGTCATCTGCGTTTCCTCGGATGGTGCTGCTGTCGGATTCAGGGCTCCGCAGACCCAAGAAAAGGTTCGAACTCTGGGGCGTGTGCGAAGAACTCAACCTCTCCAGCCAACCAGCTCGTCGCCCCCACGGCCTAGCTCGATGAACAAGGAAGAAGATGGACACGACAGTTTTACCCAGGTTCGGGCCACCTTGCCGTGTAAGATCCTACTCCTGCTTTGTGGTGGATTTGCCTCATAAGGGGCTGAGGATGAACTAGTACAAGGGAAGAACAACCTCGCTAGGTCTGCTCTGGTGGGGGAATGGGTTGACCAGCTTCGGATCCCCTTCTACGGTGGTGGCTAACCTATACTTATAGTGGCCTCGGTCCTCTTCCCCCAAAACGAAGGCGGGAAGAGATCCCATAGTGGCCAATGTGAAAGGGGACAAGTAGTACACCTAATCCTGACGAAAGTTGGTCTTCGCGTGCAAAGCTTCTAGTCGTGACGCTGTGGTGGGCTCGGTGATGACATCTGTCCTGCCATCCTGACGGTCTTGGTCTTGTTACACGGGAATGGAAACCTTTGCCTAATTCCTCGGGACCCCGCGCCTGCGCTTGCCTCCTTAGCACCAAAGAGGAAACTGGCTCCTCTGCGCCCGCTGGCGCCCGCCTGGCCTTGGTCGTCATGGCTTGCGTCACCCCAACCTCATGTGGTTGGGCACATGCATAGAAATCTCTACTCCTCAGGAGGCCTCCTGGGATGGCTGCTCCCTTCGGAGTTCTTGGTGTCGTCCGCCTCACGAGCCTTGGCCCCTTGCGAGGGTGTTGTCTTGATGGTCGTGTAGATGGGACGTACCAGGCCGTTGACGGAGCCACGTCGTGGGCCGCAGGCAGGCAAGTCTGGGTACCCTGATTTCTAGAACGCCGACAGCTGTTCGAGTCACCCCGCGCGTCGGCGACGGAACCGATACCCAGCTTCCACGTTTACCTGCAAGCCTCCCGACTCTCTGGGGAATACTCGCTCGAGGTGAGCGTGGTGGCGCTTTCCACGCCCGCGCCCATCAACCTCGGTGTGGCCGGTGGCTCGTCATCCGGAGGGCATGGAAACATGCGCCAACTGACGTGCTGTCGGGCGCATGCAACCTGTTTGACGGAATGCCGGCCTCCGGTGACGGTGACTTAATGCAGAACATCATCCTCGAGGATGGTGCGACGGCTGCTGGCGATGCTGCCGGGGCTGGCTACGATCCCGACGAGACACAAAGCCAGGACGGCCGAGGGCCACGCCGTCGACCTTTGGTCAAGACCAGGTCGCCTTCATGCATGATCAGGTCAGCCTAGACCTGGACGACTTCCTGCTCGACCACGAGTTTCCGGAGGACTACGACCTCGAGAAGAGGACGAGTTGGACATCGACATGGAGCCTTTGTTCGAGGACGAGGTCGCCAACCAAGCCGCCGGGGCGAAGCTGAAGCGCAAGAGCAGGCGCCCCTCTTTGTGTCATTTCGTTTATGTTTGCATGTCCATTTCCATATCCATTTGTCAATATGCTTGCATGCAATTCATTTGTAGGCAGTCCAAGCTTTGGAGGCATTCAAGGTCCAACACGATGGCAAGACCTTCAACCTCTCCCATTGTTGGAGGGTCATCAAAGACGAGGAGTTCAAGGCGCAATATGCCGCCCTCATGTCGCGTGGGGGGAAGAATGAAGGAAATATGCCCTAGTGGCAATAATAAAGTTATTATTTATTTCCTTATTTCATGATAAATGTTTATTATTCATGCTAGAATTGTATTAACTGAAAACATAATACATGTGTGAATACATAAACAAACAGAGAGTCACTAGTATGCCTCTACTTGACTAGCTCGTTGAATCAAAGATGGTTAAGTTTCCTAGCCATAGACATGAGCTGTCATTTGATTAACGGGGTCACATCATTAGAGAATGATGTGATTGACTTGACCCATTCCGTTAGCATAGCACTTGATCGTTTAGTTTGTTGCTATTGCTTTCTTCATGACTTATACATGTCCTATGACTATGAGATTATGCAACTCCCGTTTACCGGAGAAACACTTTGTGTGCTACCAAACGTCACAACATAACTGGGTGATCATAAAGGTGCTCTACAGGTGTCTCCAAAGGTACTTGTTGGGTTGGCGTATTTCGAGATTAGGATTTGTCACTCCGATTGTCGGAGAGGTATCTCTAGGCCCTCTCGGTAATGCACATCACTTAAAGCCTTGCAAGCATTGCAACTAATGAGTTAGTTGCGGGATGATGTATTACGGAACGAGTAAAGAGACTTGCCGGTAATGAGATTGAACTAGGTATTGAGATACTGACGATCGAATCTCGGGCAAGTAACATACCGATGACAAAGGGAACAACGTATGTTGTTATGCGGTTTGACCGATAAAGATCTTGGTAGAATATGTGGGAGCCAATATGAGCATCCAGGTTCCGCTATTGGTTATTGGCCGGAGACGTGTCTCGGTCATGTCTACATAGTTCTCGAACCCGTAGGGTCCGCACGCTTAAAGTTTCGGATGAGATCGGGGACATGACGAGGAGTCTCGAAATGGTCGAGGCGTAAAGATCGATATATTGGACGACTATATTCGGACATCGGAAAGGTTCCGAGTGATTCAGGTATTTTCGGGGGTACCGGGGAGTTACGGGAATACGAGGAAGAAGTAATGGGCCTCATGGGCCATGTGGTGGAAGAGAGGAGGAAGGGCGCGCGGTCCCCCTAGCCCAAACCTAATTGGACTAGGGGGCCGGGCCCCCTTCCCTCCTTTTCCTCCCTCTCCTTCCTTCTCCTTCTCCTCCTTCCTTTCCTCCTCCTAGTAGGAGTAGGAAAGGGGAGTCCTACTCCTACTAGGAGGAGGACTCCTCCTCCTGGCGCGCCCATAGAGGGCCGGCCGGCCTCCCCCATTGCTCCTTTATATACGGGGGCAGGGGGCACCTCTAGACACACAAGTTGATCTGTTGATCTCTCCCAGCCGTGTGCGGTGCCCCCCTCCACCATATTCCACCTCGGTCATATCGTAGCGGTGCTTAGGCGAAGCCCTGCGTCGGTAGTAACATCATCACCGTCATCATGCCGTCGTGCTGACAGAACTCTCCCGTAAAGCTCCGCTGGATCGGAGTTCGCGGGACGTCATCGAGCTGAACATGTGCTGAACTCGGAGGTGCCGTGCGTTTGGTACTTGGATCGGTCGGATCATGAAGACGTACGACTACATCAACCGCATCGTGCTAACGCTTCCGCTTTCGGTCTACGAGGGTACGTAGACACACTCTCCCCCTCGTTGCTATGCATCACCATGATCTTGCGTGTGCGTAGGAAAATTTTGAAATTACTACGTTCCCCAGCAGTGGCATCCGAGCCAGGTTTTATGCGTAGATGTCATATGCACGAGTAGAACACAAGTGAGTTGTGGGCGATATAAGTCATACTGCTTACCAGCATGTCATACTTTGGTTCGGCGGTATTGTTGGATGAAGCGGCCCGGACCGACATTACGCGTACGCTTACGCGATACTGGTTCTACCGACGTGCTTTGCACACAGGTGGCTGGCGGGTGTCAGTTTCTCCAACTTTAGTTGAACCGAGTGTGGCTACGCCCGGTCCTTGCGAAGGTTAAAACAACACTAACTTGACAAACTATCGTTGTGGTTTTGATGCGTAGGTAAGAACGGTCCTTGCTAAAGCCCGTAGCAGCCACGTAAAACTTGCAACAACAAAGTAGAGGACGTCTAACTTATTTTTGCAGGACATGTTATGATGTGATATGGTCAAGACGTGATGAGATATAAGTTGTTGTATAAGATGATCATGTTTTGTTGAAGTTATCGACAACTGGCAGAAGCCTTATGGTTGTCTCTTTATTGCATAAGATGCAAGCGCCAAATAATTGCTTTACTTTATCGCTATGCGATAGCAATAGTTGCAAGAGCAATAGTTGGCGAGACGACCATGTGATGACACATTGATATAGATTAAGATGATGGAGATCATGGTGTCATGCCGGTGACGATGGAGATCATGAAAGTACTTTGGAGATGGAGATCAAAGGCGCAAGATGATCATGGTCATATCATGTCACATATTATGATTGCATATGATGTTTATCTTTTATGCATCTTATTTTGCTTATGTAGCGACCCGACCCGAATGGATCAAGTCTCTGTGCTTCCGTGTCATCCCTGGATCGGTATGCTGACACACACAGTACTCGAAGGATTTATAACAGAGGTAAATCACATGTATAAAGTAACGTAAAAACTATTACCTCAATCCAAAATATAGCGGAAGCAACAAGGTTGTGGATTCCCATCAACACCAACGGCAAAGTTGAGTATAGGAAATCGTAACCCTAACGTACCACTTACTCGTCGTCTGAAAAGTCTGCAACATGAAAAGTTGCAGCCCGAAAACGGGTCAGCACATGGAATATGCTGGCAATGTAACACATAGAGAGTAATGAAAGAATAGGCTATACTACATGCATATATGGCTGGTGGAAAGCTCTATGATTACAGTTTTTGCGAAAAGCCAATTTTTCCCTACTTCAAAGGAATAAAATTTATTTAACTATCATGGTGGTTGTTAAACATTGAGAATGGTTGACAGCATCCTCAATCCCAATTAAAAGTACTCATTAAACCCAAACAAATTATAATAAGTAACGTGTTGAGATCAACAGGATAATCCAAGAACTAGATACTCAAAATGTCCATAACCGGGGACATGGCTAATCATGATTAGTTTGTTACTCTGCAGAGGTTTGCGCACTTTTCCCACAAGACTCGATCGCCTCCGTTTGGTTTCTCGCACTACAGGGTGTTTGAGAAGGCGGATGACCGAGACATAGTCTTTCAGAAGCACTAGCACCTTACATGTGGGGTAGACCGGTACACCTACATCCCCTACATCTGCTAGTCCACCCCGTAAGAGTTCGCACAACTTAGTCAACTATGCTAGAGCCCATAGTAGCATGTGGCTGCACACGGAAGTTTCTAGCATGAAAAATCTTATGATCCCTTTGAGCCTGGGTGGCGGTCCAAAATAAAAACAGGCAAGTCCTGATAGACATCAGGTGCCTCAATCCACCCAGATGTGTGTTTAAGTTGCCACCTTAGATAAACCATTAAAATTATCAATCTCACATCTGTCATGGATATCACTCACCCAATCCACGTCTACTAGCATAGCATAGCATAATAAGCAAACGTAGAAGTAACTCCCAAGGTTTCATAAGTAACAGGTAATAGGTACTACCTCAATTCTACTTCCCAACCCACAATTTAATTAGATCCTAACAATGCAAGTGTTTGAGGGTTTGATCTAATGCAATAAAACTGGGTAGTAGGAAAGATATGATCAAGTGTTACTTGCCTGCAATGTTGATGAAGATGATTCGCACTCAAACTCTTGATAGATCTAATCGTCATACTCCGGTCAATCTATCGTAGGCAAGCAATAGTAACCACACAATAAGTACTCATCTAATGCACAGGGAAAAATCGAACAAGAGAACGAACCAGAAAGTTCAACTTAAGAACTCCGGTTGCAAAGAAAGAACGAGCCGAACAAACGACGAAAAACAAACGGCGGAAGAAAAACAACTCGGTTCTAGCAAGTTGAATCTAGGTCAAAATTTTACTGTAGCAAAAGCTTGTTCAAGTTGATTAGACGAAACGGCGGTTTCGAGATGAAACTCCAGGCGCTTGAATCACCTGATTCCGATAAACGAGCAAGAAGATACACTAGAACGAAGATCGGATCTGAGATCGCGATCGCGGAATAAATCCGACGAGAAGAAAAAGAAGAACGGTTATACGAACAGACGTCGTTAACCGGGAAATAATCGGTGATCACGTTCGTTGAGACGAACGGTCCGAAAGAAGAACGAAAACCAATCTAGGGTTTTCGGAAAAGAGATCGAAACGAAAAACCGATCTAGAACACCGGAACGGTTTAGCGAAAAATCGGAAAGAAAACGAATCGGTAGAGAAGAAAAGAATCGGAACGGTTCATAAGAAAAACCGAACCGATGGAAAGAAGAGACGCGGCGCGGTACCTCCGGCGAACGGCGGCGACGGCGGCGTTGACGCAGGGCGGCGGCGGCGCGGTGACGCATGGTGGCGGTGGCGGCACTAGGGCGCGGGGTTGGGCGGCGTTGACGC